>NC_048238.1:3878471-3947076 GCF_002007445.2 Ailuropoda melanoleuca | reverse complement strand
TGCTTTTGCATTCCTATCGGTGGGAGGCATAGCTCTCAAAAAGGTAAATTCTAGAAGTGGGGTGATTGAAGTGCATGACAAAGCATATATCGTCCCATTAAATTTTCTCACCTCCCCCCAGGAGCTGTACATTTGCAGCCCCACGGACAATGTTTCCCACCAGCTGGGCCAAGAGATCATATTGTCACAGTGTTAACATTTGCCAGTGAGAGAGGAAAGGTATCCCCATGCTGCGTTAGCCTGCGTTTCTCCTTGAGAGTAAAGCTCAACATCTTTTCACAGAAGGGTCATTAAAAGAAAAACTCTTTTCTTTGTGAGTTGTCAGTTTGTACTTTTGCCTAATTTTTAAAAAATCTGTACCTTTTCTCATTTTTGTAAGCCTTTGGGTATTAGGGATAGTAGCCTCCAATATATTGCAAATATTTTCTCCTTATTTGTCTTTGTTTTTAATTTTATTTGCGAAATTGTATACCGTGTGGAATTCTTTTTAATGTAGCCAAATGGGTCCATCTTTTCTTTTATAAATTCTGGTTTTATTATATCCGGGTGTGACTCTTAGAAAGCCATTTCCCTACACCTAAGCCATAGAAGAGTTTTCCCAGTTTTTATCTGACTACTTTCTAGTTCTTGTTCCTTTCCCTTTTCTCTGGTCCACTGAAGATTCATTCCTGAGTATGGTGTGAGGAGTTGATCTCATTTTATTGTTTCTTAAATGGCTGCATACATCTGTCATCATGTCCTTTATTAAAACATCCATTATCCCTTGCGGCTCCTGGGTGGCTCAGTTGGTTAAGTGACTGACTCTTGATTTCGGCTTAGGTCGTGATCTTGGGGTGGTGGGATCGAGCCCTGCGTCAGACTCCACACTGGGGATGGATCTTGCTTAAGATTCTCTCTCTCCCTCTCCCTCTGCTGCTCCCCCACTGTGGGCACGTGTATGCTCTCTCTTAAAAAAAAAATCTGTCGGGGCGCCTGGGTGGCACAGCGGTTAAGTGTCTGCCTTCGACTCAGGGCGTGATCCCAGCGTTATGGGATCAAGCCCCACATCAGGCTCCTCCGCTATGAGCCTGCTTCTTCCTCTCCCACTCCCTGCTTGTGTTCCCTCTCTCGCTGACTGTCTCTATCTCTGTCGAATAAATAAATAAAATCTTTAAAAAAAAAATCTGTCATCCCTAAATGATTTGAGGTCTTACTTCATCCTACACTAGATTTCTATCTCCTTGGGTCTATTTCTCTTCATTCTATTCTCTAGTTCATTACTTTTTTTCTTTCTTGGGCCAGTTCCACATAGTCTTTGTCATAAAGACTTTGCTGTGTATTTCGAATATTTGCTATATATTTAAAATATACAGCGTGACTAGACTCCTCTCAGACCTCCTTTCTCAGTATAAAGCATGCTTTTTTGATGAAAACAGTCAGAAATTGGTGGGACCTCTTTGACCCCATACTGCTATTGACCTTGAGTGCTTTTTTTAAATCGTTCAGAGATGTCAGGCTAGCCAAAAAATATTCAATCCACCGATAATCTCTTGAGTGCATTTTTATTTTTTTTTGTACAGTGGTAGGAACACTACAGACACACATGTCCTATATTTGCATTGCAAAAATGAACAGGACTATCTTGATTTTTCATTACTGATGACACAAGCTGTTAAATTATCTCCCCTGTAATTAAGCATAATGAACATTAGGGTTTGAGATTGAAAGGCTTCAGTGTTGCTTTTATAAACAAAGGAAGACCCGATGGACAATTATAAGGCTTCCAGATATTGTATCTCAGTCTCAAACAAAGGTTATTTAATGTTCAATTCATCTCAGGAGGAGGGACAAGCTGTCTCACATAATCTCCTGTTACTAATTTATATGTTTTGTTGTATCAAGTAATAACCTGATCTGAACTGTAATAAAGTGCATTTTTAGCCAGACATCATCTCCAAGTAGCCCATATGTCTAGTCCAGATACTTCATAAGAATTTTTAAATGTGTAAGAGATTTTTAGAGTATGTTTCTCACTATAAAATATGTTCTCTTAAAAGGTCCCATCAGTTTATTACCATGGCTATAATTGATATAGCCATGAATTGTTAGTAAATCATTTTAAAAATTCCCTTGCAATTAGGATGGTTTTAGTTCTGATTTTTAATTGTTCCAACCAATGCCTCATAAAAGCTTTCTAATTTTCTGTTGACAATGATTAGGAATGCATAAATATAGTAAAATCTTGACTCACGGAATGTTATGATCAAGTCCCCCCAAATATTTTCTTTATATTTTATGGTTCCAAAAAGTCAGACTGTAAGATAAAATCATATTTTGTCTCATTTCCTAGCCTTCTCAAATTGAAACTGAATTTTATTCTGAAGATATCACAAGTGGATATAAATCATTAATAAAGTGTCAGTGCGTATGGAACTGCCATAACATATCTTCGTTTTATAATTATACCTTAATTTGTTTTTTAAAATGATACTAAGGTTATTTGATCTAGACACATCATTTAAAAATGTAGTTGTGACATGTAGTCTAATCAGGAAAAATACATTTATAAAAACAAGTTAATCTTCAGCTTATGTCTCAGAGAATTGGAAAATCATTTAGATGGTATCATAAGTCAATAAGAATGTAAAGGAGACCACATTTTAATTATCTTTTCAGATAAAATATGAATACAATTCCTAGTTTGACTCTAGCTAACAATGCTATTAGATCGTAAATATCATAAGTCAACAGATTTAAAGATAGATCAAATACAAGTGTCCTACAGTACGAGTCTAATTATAGACAATTTAGCTTTCTATTTTTAGTTGTACCATATCCTGTACCCGTTCCGTATCTTTTTCAACTCTTATTCTTTCCCCTAGCCTGCCGTACAGAAAATTCTGGGTTGGTATTGAGTAATAGGCTTCTGGTTCTGAATCAGCCTTGATTACTCCCAATTGTCAACGCCTGGTTTTCTCACCTATAAAGTTAGTTGTGGGTGGATCAACATTCCAAATGGCAAATTGGATTTGTCATCAGCTAGAAACAGCTACGTGATAGTCTTTGATGAGAAGGAACGCAGGCTTTCTAGAAACAAGATTGATCATTGAGTCTGCACAGAAGCTGAAAGATGATCTGAAGACATGTGTCCCAAATACCTCCTCCGGATGTCTCTCAAAGGTCAAGCTCTGGGTGTGGAAAGGAAGTTTACCGTGGATGTGTGGTCTATGTCTTGAGACCCTGTTCTGTTTCACTGATCTCTTTGTCCTGATGCCAGTATTGCGCTGCCTTCATCACTATAGCATGAATGTGTCTTGAATATACGTAGTAGGAGACCCCAAAGTTGTTTTTCTCTTTCAGACTTTTTTTTCCTTACCCCTTTGGCTAGTCTCCATATGAATTTTAGGATAAGTTTATCAATTTTAACAAAAAAGCTTGCTGAGATTTTGACTGGGATTGTGTTGAATCTGGAGATTGATTTGGATAGAAGTGACAAGTTGAAACCTACATAGTTCTCCAATGCGTGAACACAATATACCTCTCCACTTGTTTCGATCGTCAAATTCTCTCAGCAGTGGCTTGTAATTTTCAGCAGAGTGATCTTGCACATCCTATGTCAAAGTTGTCCCAAAGTATTTAATACATGTAGTGTTCCTGTTACTGATGTTGCTTTCTCACTTCCAATTTTTGAATGTTCATTGCTGGTATATAGAAATATAATTTATTTTTGTAGATTGATCTTTTTATCTTGCAACCCTGCTAAATACACTTAATACTTCTGGTGGTGATTTTGGATACGCCATTGGATTTTCTGCAGGGGTGATTGTGTCATATTCAAATACAGGGGTGATTGTGTCATATTCAAATACAGTTTTAGCCTCCTTTTACAATCTGGAGTTTTGTTGTTTTCCCCCTCATCGAACTGGCCGGAATCTCTAGTACAAGGGTGAAAAGAAGTTGTGCAAGCAGACATGTTTGTTTTGTTCTGATTTTAGGTGGAAGAGTGAATTATTAAGAATGCTATTAGTTGTAGGATTTATGTAGATGCCTTTCATCACATGGATAATTTCTTATTTTTGAGCGTATTTTTAAAAATTTTTTTATTAAAGATTTTATTTATTTATTGGACAGAGATAGACAGCCAGCGAGAGAGGGAACACAAGCAGGGGGAGTGGGAGAGGAAGAAGNGGAGCATATTTTTAAAATTTTTTTATTAAAGATTTTATTTATTTATTGGACAGAGATAGAGACAGCCAGCGAGAGAGGGAACACAAGCAGGGGGTGTGGGAGAGGAAGAAGCAGGCTCCCAGCGGAGGAGCCTGATGTGGGGCTCGATCCCATAACTCCGGGATCACGCCCTGAGCCGAACGCAGACGCTTAACCACTGAGCCACCCAGGCACCCCTGGACATTTATTATGGTGAAGGTGTGCTGCTTATGAATTCTTTGGGGTTTTATATGTCTGAAAATATCTTTTCTTTACGTGTAGCTACGTTAAAGATATTTTTGCTGGGTATAGAAATCTAGGTGACTTTTTTTTTTAGTAACTTCAATGTGTTTCTTCACCATCTTTCTTCAGTTGTTACTTACAAGGAATCTAAAGTTATTCTTATCTTTGCCCCATCTATGCAAAACATTTTTTTCATCTAGATGTTTGTTAAGATTTTACCTTTATCACTGGGTTTGAGCAATTTGATTATGATGTGCCTTGGTAAATTTTTTTATATTTCTTGCACTTGGAGTTTGTTGAGAGTCTTGGATCTATAGGCCTACAGTTCTTTTTAAGTTTTGGGAATTTCTGTCCAATATTTATTCAGATTTTTTTTCTGGACTCTTTTTTTTTTTTTCTCCTTTGAGTATTCTGATCACCCACTTATTAGGATACTTGAAGTTATATTACAGTTCACTTATTTTCATTTTTTTATTCTTTTTTCCCCCTATATATTTAATGTTTGGATAGTTTCTGTTACCATGCTTCAAATACTCTAATATTTCAATATAGAATGTTGTGAATTTTACCACTTTGGGGTTAGGTATTTTTATTCCTATAAAAATTAATAGGCTCTCTTGGAGCACCTGGCTGGCTCAGTTGGTTGGGCCTCTGTCTTTGGCTCAGGTCATGATCTCCAGGTCCTGGGATCAAGCCCCACACTGGGCTCCCTGCTCAGCGGGGAGTCTGCTTCTCCCTTTCCCTCTGCCGCTCCTCCCCCCACTTATGCTCTCTCTGTCTCTCTTTCAAATAAATAAAATCTTTTTTAAAATTCATAGGCTTTCTTTGGGGATTTAGTTATTTCTAAGGAGATTTATCTCTTCTAGTCTTATTAGGTTTGGTAACAAGACCTGAGCAGTGCTTAGACCGTGGAGAATGATTTCCCCCTTACTATGGTGAAAACTTCCTTAATACTTTATGCAATGTCTTAAATACTATGAGATTTGTTTTTTCCTTCTGGAGGGTGGAGTCAGATACTGTTTACAGTCCTCTGTGAACACTAAGCAGTGTTCTAATTCTTTAGATGGTTGTATCCCATCCCTACATAATATGTATGCACTGTATTGGTTACATAAATGCATTGATTAGTAATTTGCTAATTACTCAAAGAGGGCACTCTGCAGTTCTTTTGGGTTCAGAGAAGCTTTCTTTTCTTCAAACTCTGTCCTGAAAATCCTAACTGCCTTGTTCTCTCCACTGTAGATCCATCACCTGAAACAGGAGTCTTCCTGGTTCTCCTTGGGTTCCTCTCATACTGCTACCTAGAATCTCTCTCAGAGCAGCAACTGTTCAATGATAGTACTCACATCATTTGTTTCCCATCTTTCTGGAATAACTGTCATCCACTGACTGATATCCAGGGTCTTGAAAACCCTTGTTTTACATATTGTTTCATTTTGTTTTCTTTTGTCAAGATGATTTCCTGTTAGTTACTCCTTTTTTTTTTTTTTAAAGATTTTATTGATTTATTCGACAGAGATAGAGACAGCCAGCAGGAGAGGGAACACAAGCAGGGGGAGTGGGAGAGGAAGAAGCAGGCTCATAGCAGAAGAGCCTGATGTGGGGCTCGATCTCATAACACCGGGATCACGCCCTGAGCCGAAGGCAGACGCTTAACCGCTGCGCCGCCCAGGCGCCCCTAGTTACTCCTTCTTAACCAGAGGTAGATGTCTTAAGTCCGCTTTCTACATCCAAAGTGATATAATTTTTGTTATGAAAAAATCTGCAATATTTGATCCAGCTATGAGAAATTTTGAGAGCATTTTTTCCACACCAATAATTTTGTTGCCTGGCTAGTCTCCCAAATGCAAAGTTTCATCTGCTATTGTCTCCAGCCCAAGTGAAACAAGCTTGCACTGGCTTTTCTATAATGGAGAACTAATGCAGATCCCTGTTTAGAAGGCTAGATTTCAGAGCCGGAATCTATCAGTTTGTGTCATGGCTGCAGAATTCACCTGTGTTCCATTGAGAAAGTTACCAAAATTTTCCATGCCTCCATTGTCTTATGCATAATGTAAGGATAACAATAGTGGTGCCTTACGGGATTGTGGTTAAGGACTAAATGAGCTAGTATTTGTAAGACACTTGGAACAGTGGTTGGCACAGAAGCACCATATGTGGTTGTTAAAAGAAAAAGTAAATGGTAAGTCCAAAAAGGAATTATAAATGTTGCAGTGAAATAATGGGAAAGTACTATCTGTGATTTCAGGAGCCATTATGTAGACAAATAGCTCTCTCATTCCAGTTGTAATGGTTCTATCAATAAATTATGCTTAAATCTTTTATAGCACTGTATCACATCAGTATTTTTTTTAAATGGGTCATCCCGACAACATTGAAATTAAATCATTAATCTTATTTTTAATTCAGAATTCTAATGATACTTGCTACTAAATACATAGAGTAATTATCAGCCCTCCAGCTACTAACAAAAGAAAAGGCTTTTTTTTTCTTTTTTTTTTTTAGAGGAAATGGATAAACATGTGCTTAGAAGGGAAATGTTAAATGATGTGATGGAAGAATTAGGTTAGTGCCCAGACACTCAAGGTTGAGTGGATTCAGGAGAGCGTCTTAGGATTCTCTGTTTGAAATTGGATCTATAGCACGTGTTTTTAGGAGGAAGGTTAGAGTGACCTGGTTCCCCAGCTGTGATGGTACAATCCAAATGTGGGAAGACGTAGGGCTTGCATTTTGATTACACAGTCCCTTTTTGTCTTGAACCCCTTTGTGTATGAAAGTTTAGCCTGCCACCTCCTTCACTTCTTTGTAATTCTCATTCAATGGTTATAATATTTTTTTTGTTATATATATGGATATAATGGTTATATAATGGTTATACTATAATGTCATTCTAGTTCGGAATGGTCATGGATTTAGGGGAGACATTAGGGCTGGTGCCTTCTGTCAGTTCATCAGAACTGGACACATGAGTTAGGAAAGCATAGTCCTACAGCTGGACACGTATTTGGACATTTCATGTTTGCTTTGTGCAAGGTCACTTAACTTGGAGACAGCAAGTCTGGGTTGAATTAAGTTGTGATTCGCCAATCTCAAGATCCTGGTCATCAAATGCTACATGAACTAAGTCAGGGAGGGTGGGGGGAGGCAGGTGTGTCTTTGGAAGTGTCCCCCTTAGCTTTGCTGAAGTATATATTCCAGAAATCCCTTTCCTGTGTTTCCCTTATCCTGTATGAATGTCCAGAAAGGAGATTCTCGAGGGATTAGGAGGGTAGGGGGGAAGCAGCCGCCGTTTTGCAGGTCACCCATGGCCCCTCATTTACTGACTCACCTTGTTGGTGTGAAGCAGCTCCGTGTGCCTCACGTTCCCCGGCTCTTCCTTCTGTGTCTCTAGGGCGCAGGCTTGGCATGCGTGTGCACCTCCACCATGAAGAGCCACCAGGAAGATTCGACAGGATGCTGTTGCCACAAGGTGAGAGGCACAAATAACGCACATAATTTTCCATCTATCTTCCCTCATGCTTGTGAGCTCCAGCCCACCCAGATCTCTTCCCTTAACATCTCTTGTTCCTTTGTGACCACCTGCTCTGTGGATTTCCAGCCCCAGCATCAGGCACAAGGATGACAGGCTGAGCAAGTGTGCTCACGCCACGCCACAGCTGTATGAAGTCAAATCCCTGCCACACACACAAACACGTCCTCCCAGGGATTGTGTTTCCATGATAGCACCCGGGTCGGTTAGCACAAATTAGGGAAAAGATAGGCGCACAGCAAACTCATAAATACATATGAGGCCACAACACTGAGAATAATCACCTTCCTTACAGTGCGTTGCAACTTGGGCCTTTTGTGAATCACAGATACCAAATAAAGGTGTTCACAAGAGTAAATTTTTTTTCTTCCGCAATTTGTGGAGAGAAATGATCACCAGTGACGTATCAGTTGGGATGCTTTAGTTGAATAATTAACATGAGGAGAAACCCTTTTAAATATCTGAGGAATGATTTTTGTTTTGTTTTACATCCTAGGTCATGTTCTTTAGATATGCAACAATGAAAAATAGGATTTCTCTTCCTACTCTTTTAAAAGTAGGCATTTATAAAACTAATGCCGTGATGAATTATTGGACTTTTTGAGATAGAAATTAGTGAGAACGAATCCCTTCAAAGATTTCTCTCTTTCTGAATTCCTTAAAAGAAATTAAATATAAATAGGGGTGGGGCACCTGGGTGACACAGCAGTTAAGCGTCTGCCTTCGGCTCAGGGCGTGATCCTGGCGTTCTGGAATCAAGCCCCACATCAGGCTCCTCCGCTGGGAGCCTGCTTCTTCCTCTCCCATTCCCCCTGCTTGTGTTCCCTCTCGCTGGCTGTCTCTCTGTCAAATAAATAAATAAAATCTTTAAAACAAAAAAAGTGTTGATCTTAAGGAAGGATAATTAATACCGGTTCTGTGTTGTGCTGGCAGAAACTTCTGGTAGCTGCAGTTTCTTGCAAATATCTCAAAAACGAGTCTGTGACCCACGCGGACCTAACATGAAGAACCACTCACCCGTCTCGTAGAAATTATTTCAGACGTCCTATAAACACGAGGAGGCAGATTGCTGGAATATGAAATTGGTGGTTAGCTTGTTCAGGGTAATTTGTAATCATTTGGCAATGCCAAGTAGCTCCTGGACATGGAGGGGTTTACCTGTAAAATGCTTAAGGTTGAGGCGCCTGGGTGGCACAGTGGTTAAGCATCTGCCTTCGGCTCAGGGCGTGATCCCGGCGTTCTGGGATCGAGCCCCACATTAGGCTCCTCCGCTGGGAGCCTGCTTCTTCCTCTCCCACTCCCCCTGCTTGTGTTCCCTCTCTCTCTGTCTCTGTCTCTGTCAAATAAATAAATAAAATCTTTAAAATAAATGAATGAATGAATGAATGAATAAATAAATAGGGGTGCACCAGTCTTTGGATCAAGAAGGAGCCGAGAGTAGAAGGCACCCCATTGTCTAGCGCAGTCCCCATTTCCAACGCGGAAAGGCAGATGCCTTGCTTTTTGTTGCAGCCCTGTGACCAGGTTCTTCACCCACCCCTGACTCGCTAGCCATGTATCTTCACACCAAAGATGGGTGCAGGGTTTAATATGCAGGACACTTACTTCACAAGCACCATTGCTAGTAGGATGTGTAGAAAGGGGATCCCCAGATGATCAGCGTTTCAGGAAATTGTTTCCCTTGGAGCTGTAGTTCTCAAATCGTAAAGAATATATATGAGTCTCCCCGGAAACGTCTTCAGATGAAGATTCAGTCATAGGCATGGGTTCAGCCCTGAAATTCTGCATCTCCTACAAGCTCCCAGGCATTGAGAATATTACTGGTCCAAGAATGACACTTCCCATAGCAAGGCCTTTAAAGACTGTAAATTAAAGGCCTTAATGAATGAAAGATTCATAAATTCCTCAGATGCCTTTCTCTTTTTTAAGTGAGGGGCATGGTGTCTAAATTATAAAGACCTACGTATCGTCAGGACATCTATATCTGCTAATGTGAGGTGTCACCGCCTTTATGAATGTTTTTTAATTTTTCTCAGCAACTTTGCAGTAAAGGATTCATGATGAATAGCCTGGATATTTTTTACTTCCTCCAAATACTGATTTAGATGTGCATTGCAAGGCTTTATTGGTAATTGATGGTAAAATGTGTACCTGTATTCTCCAATTAAGGAGCCAATTTTTCTACCTATCACATGCAGAATATTCAAGACGAGGTCTTAAAAGGAATGGTCACAAAACATGAAACGGAAATTTAGCAATAATCTTATGAATTCAAAGCCCGTACCTCGTGGAGTCCTGAATTATGTGGTAAGGTTGTTTTGACACGAAACAAATTAACAGCCGAAGCTTTAAAAGAACCCAACAGATTGGCTATGGAAAAGCAAAGGGGAAGAGGAGTAGAGTGTTTACAAAAGATAGGAGACAAATTCAAAGACAATGCTGACATTTAGAAACAAGATAGCAGATGAAGAATAAAAAATGTATCAAGTCCAGGCTGCTTCTATAATCTGTTGATTTACATTTATTTTTTTTTAAAGATTTCATTTATTTATTCGACAGAGATAGAGACAGCCAGCGAGAGAGGGAACACAAGCAGTGGGAGTGGGAGAGGAAGAAGCAGGTTCATAGCGGAAGAGCCTGATGTGGGGCTCGATCCCAGAACTCCGGGATCACGCCCTGGACCGAAGGCAGACGCTTAACGACTGAGCCACCCAGGCGCCCCTGTTGATTTACATTTAAAAATGAAATCCTCATGAATTCCCCAAATTGTTTTGTATAGATGGGTGTTCAAGTTTTTTCTTTGAAAATACAATAATGCTTATGAGAGCTCCATGTTCTCTCTCATATTTTGTAAGCAGCTGGTAGTAGACATGACACGGATAAAAATGATGTTTCTTAAAAAGAAAACAAGGGGAGGCAGCATTCAAATACATGAAATGAGCATTGAATTGGGGATGTTATTAATTGTCCTTGATTTTTCTTGAACAATCAGAAAAAGCAAATCATCTATGATGTATAAATACGTATATATTTTTTTTCTTTTTTAAGGAGAAAGAAAAAAGAGAGACCCTAGGATGGCATCCGTTGGGGGACATGGGTAAGTGTAAGATTTGAGAATTATAGATGTGGTACTTGTTTTCGCTTTCCTGGGGTGACCCCACCCAAACCACGGACGATGTGTTTGAGCTGCATCTTTCAGACAATAATCCTGTGCTGCTTAATAGCCAAGGTCCCTTCTGCTGTGATTTCTACTCAGTAAGTCTGGGATGCGACCTGAGACTTCACTTTTTTTAACAGGTTTCCGGGATATGTCATGGTGCCCCTCTAGACCACGTAGAAAGAGCACATAGAAAAAGTTTCGGAGGTTTTGTTACCATTTAAGAAAAAAATACTTAACGCTTGGTTACGTGTTAAAATGGATCGAGGTTGCCTCTTCTAACTTACCGTTTTTGGTGTTAAAATAGTTCATGTTTAATAAAGAGATCTGGTGTGACTAGAGGCCCCATCAAGGACAATAAATTTCTACACCCGTTGGCCCCAGAGAATCCTAATCTGGGCTTAAATCCAAGAAATTGCCCACTGGAGCATCATTGGTCGGGACAAGACCGAGGCCATTTATCTAAAGGTGTGGAAATGGCCACTCCTTATCAAGACTGATTTGCTAGACTTTTACTCTTTTCCAGAAACGGGACTTTTTGCAAACAGGGACAGAAAGAGTTCATCAGAGAAGGAAACGCTGCCTGTTTCCTGTTGCCTCCGCATCCAATCATGAAACGACTTGAATTGAAACAGCACGCATTTTATTATGTTTCTGGAGGTCAAGAGTCTGTCCTGCGTCTCCCTGGGCTAAAATCAAGACGTTGGCAGGATCGAATAATCCCATGTATTGAATCATACCTTTTCCAACAGATTCTAGTAGACTATGGCTCCATGAAGAGTCAGACTTTCCCTTTTTATTCCCCCCCCTTTTTTTTTTACCTCCCCTGTAGCAGTGGGTGGCTCATTTGGTTAAGTGTCTGCCTTCAGCTCACGTCCTAATCCTGGGGTCTTGGTCTGGAGTCCTGCGTCATCGGAATCCCTGCTCAGTGGGGAGCCAGCTTCTCCCTCTGCCTGCCCCTCCTCCCACTTGTGAGTGAGCTCTCCCTCTCAAATAAATAAAATCTTTAAAAAAAAGTAGAGACCGCTTCTCACTTTTTACTTCCTTGGACTTGTTCTGGTTTGGATGATGCTACGAAGAAACAGCACAGAATTCTCTTCAGTCCTATTTTAAGTCTTCTTTTTTTTAAGTTGTCACCGTGATTAGCAGAGACAATATAATACAGACCCACAAACAGTAAGCAATTAAAATTTAGCTTATTTGACATTACTGAACTGTAACCATTGTTAACATTTTCACATATAACCTTCCAGTTACCCCTGGGTACACACGTTCTTGGGTGTATATGCGTTTTTAATCACAGTCGGACAACACTGTAAAACTCTGCTTTTCACTGTTTTCTTCACTTCAGATCTTCTGAGCTTCCCTTCAGCTCAGGTCATGATTCCAGGGTCCTGGGATCGAGTCCTGCATCGGGCTCTCTGCTCCATGGGGAGCCTGCTTCTCCCTCTGTCTCTCCTGCCCACCCCCCCCCACCACTTGTGCTCTCGCTCTGTCAAATAAATAAATAGAATCTTAAAAAAAAAAAAAAAAAGAATGGGTTCATATTATCGTGTTCTATGTCTGTGGATGTGTATGTGTGGAATAAGTATGCCCTCTTCCTCGAGTCTCAAGGAGTTTTTAACATCTTCCTTTAATGTTATAAAATATCTTTGTATCTGAGGAAAACTCTCTCTGTTTCAAAACTTACTTGAGGGGTGCCTGGGTGGCTCAGTCGTTAAGCATCTGCCTTCGGCTCAGGGCGTGATCCCGGCGTTATGGGATCGAGCCCCGCATTGGGCTCCTCCGCTGGGAGCCTGCTTCTTCCTCTCCCACTCCCCCTGCTTGTGTTCCCTCTTTCTCTGGCTGTCTCTCTCGTGTCAAATAAATAAATAAATCTAAAAAAAAAAAACAAACAAAAAAAACAAAACTTACTTGAAAAACCCACAAACTTACTTTGTCCAAAAGAACTTCCAAATATTTTTTCAAGTTAAAACTTTGATATTTTGGGGGCGTCTGGGTGGCGCAGTCGTTAAGCGTCTGCCTTCGTCTCAGGGCGTGATCCCGGCGTTCTGGGATCGAGCCCCACATCAGGCTCCTCCGCTATGAGCCTGCTTCTTCCTCTCCCACTCTCCCTGCTTGTGTTCCCTCTCTTGCTGGTTGTCTCTCTCTGTCAAATAAGTAAATAAAATCTTAAAAAAAAACAACAACAAACTTTGATATTTTGAATGAATTTGTATAACCGGATTGTAGTGGAATTTATCTTTATGATTTAAATCTTTCTGGACCAGCATGAGCAGTGTCTCCCTATGTAGTCAGTGTTTTCTATTAAATCACATCTATTTGGTCTTAATGTCCTTCCACCGTGTTTTAGAAATCCATCTTTCTTCATGTAGGTCCAGAGACTTTCTCATTACTATTATTCCTCTCTGTGTTGATGTGTGTAGCTAGTATGCAAAAACACTGTAACATTATGTTTCCTGACTGGTTATGCTTTGAACCTAAAAACCATATTGACTTTCTGTTTTATTTTTTGAATTTTTTAAGAGATTTTTTTTATTTATTTGAGATGGAGAGCAAGAGCAGGGGGCAGAGGGAGAAGCAGGCTCCCCACTGAGCAAGGAGCCCGATGCAGGACTCGATCCCAGGACCCCGGGATCATGATGTGAGCTGAAGGCAGACGCTTCACCAACTGAGCCACCCGGGCACCTCTGACTTTCTATTTAAATACAGTCAACAGTAACAATGTTTTAAAAGTGCTTACTGTTTTATCTGTGGGCTTCACAATGACCTTATATAATTTTGGATACTATTTAAGTTGACCCTTGTGGTCAGCTATCAGACTATCTTCAGATATCGACGGTTTTGCTGCCTCCTATCACATGCGTCCCATTATCTTTCTGATGGAAAATTGTAAACGAAACTGGAGTGAGAATTCTTGTCATCTCCTTGATTGAGGTTAAGGGAAAATATCAAGCATTCACCTTTACTGTGACTATGGTTTTGAAATAACTATTTTTTTTTTATCATGCTAGGAAATGTCTTTCTCTTGCTAATTTCGTAACCATTTTTATTAGGTGTGACTATTCATTTTATCAAAGTCATTACTGTTATCTAATTTATGAAGAAAACTGCTTAGTCTTAGGTTATACGTTTGACGGTGGGTTGTTTTTTTTTTTTTTAAAGATTTTATTTATTTGTTCGACAGAGATAGAGACAGCCAGCGAGAGAGGGAACACAAGCAGGGGGAGTGGGAGAGGAAGAAGCAGGCTCACAGCGGAAGAGCGTGATGTGGGGCTCGATCCCACAACGCCGGGATCACGCCCTGAGCCGAAGGCAGACGCCCAACTGCTGTGCCACCCAGGCGCCCCTGAATTTTCCTTCTTCTTGAGCCAGTTTTGATCATTTGTGTTTTTGCCAAAATAATGCTCCAGTTCATCCTCATTTTCAAATTATATATATTACAATATACATTATATATATCAAGTTATAGATATGTAATATATTGCATGCTATATGTATTACATGTTCTGTATATAACATCTGGATATGAACAATGAAGAATAGGATTTTCTTTCTATTCTATATATAAATATATATCTTTCATGAGTATTTGTTTATATTGTTTATAACTTTTCACTCCTTTCGGATATCTAAGTTTTTTAAATGCCTTTCATAGTTCTCTACCTGACGTTATATGTTGTTTGTTCCATAGAAAGTCCTATTTAGCGTGATTTTATAAAAATGCACTTTTCTCTGATCCATTCACTATTATTTATATGACTTCGTTTCCATTTGTTCCGGTCTGTCTTTAAAGTCCTTAAATGAAGGCTGAGTTGCCTATCTTCATTTATTTTTAGTGATACATCAGTTTCAAGCTGTGCTATTTCCCTTGAGCCCAACGTGCCCCGCACGCTAAAGCCAAAGGTACACTTCTCACATTGTGGACTTTTGATCTATTGATGCAGTTTTAGGATTCAGCTTCCCTTCAGCCTCGCCTCCTCCTCGTTCTCCACATTTCCACCAGAAACCTTAACATTCTAATCATCATGGCTTCTGCACTTAAATTCTCCATTACCTGCAAAACAGCCTTTCGGTTCTTTGGGATGGTATCTGTTGTCCTTTCTGATCTGACCTGTCCTACTGGTTGACCTTGGAGCCCTCCACCCTCCACGCAAATCCTCCTCTCCAGCCTGTAGGCAGCAAATTTGATGCTTCGAAAAGACCACAAAATGTCTTGCCCACCTTTCCACACTTTCATTCCTTCTCTTCCTTTTCTGATCTTTTATGGTCCCTCCCACTCTGTCAGTGTCGCCTTGACTCCTAAAGCACAGAAGATTCACGACCTGTTTTTGCTGAAGATTAAAGCCTGTGATTGCCTGACTCATGCCATGTTTCCTGGTTTTCTTCTTCTATTGACACAATTTCAGACCCACTCATGTCTCACATAATCATCCCTCAAGGTGCAGATAGTGAGTAGCTATTGCAAATCTCATGACCATGTCCTTGCACAGCCTTTTTGACTTAGAAGTGATTTAACTCCCCCCATGGCAGGGCTCATCTCTAGCATCTTTGTGAATTTCTTCATAGTTGTAGCCATAAAATATCAGAACCAGAGTAACTTTTGAGGCTTCCAGTTCCCACAAGCTCAGACCCCACAGTGACTGGTCTGCAGATATCATGAGAGTGAAGACAGAGGACTGAGGTCCATTTGCCTGAAACATACCCAATATTCTCTCTGTTTCCTGATAGCTGATGGGCTCTCACTTCCCATTCACACACCTTTGCTCTGTCATTGTCATTGATTCCTGCTGCCAGGAGCCCACAGCTGCTATGTTGGCTCCCCCCCGACCCCACTGTATTAGGGAAACCAGAAAAACCCTGTCGGAGAGAAAAAAAGAAAAAAAGGCAGCTCTCACACCTTCCAACCAAAAGAGAAATGATCAAAATATACTAACAGGCAGTTTTTAAAAATGTAGTTTAAGGCAAAAACAACACCCTTACCTCTTGGTGATTGGGGTAGAAATCAACACCATTTTGGAGGAAAGCTTTTCAGCAAATTGCCTTAGAAACTCTCTGTAAGTGTTCGTAGTCAACACTGACGATGAATGTAGCTGAGCGTCATGGCCCATCTCCTGGAAACCCCTGATGTCACAAACACACTGATCCACGCCACTGTGATGTCATCAAGAGCTGGGACTTAGCAGTCAGTTGATAGGTGAGAGATGCGTGTGCGTCTCAGTCCTGTCCTGCCAGGTACCAGCTCACCTGCTCTAGGACGTGCTCTAAAAATGATCATTAGAGGCTTTGAGAAGCACGCCCCACTCTTCCATCCCGTTGCTAATGTCAGAGATCTGTACAGGCACAGAAAAGCGGCAAAAACAGCTTATGGATGGAGGAGGGGGTCTAAGATTTGATAGTCTAGATTGGATGCGCGTCACAGATGCGGGTTTGGGCTCCAAGAAAAATCTTTGCTTCAAATGAGACCACCCTTGTGCATCTTTCTGAATGGGGAAATGAGAAGATGCGGATGAAGAGATTGAAAGAGGAAGGCGCTCTGTAGATTCAGAGAACAGACTCATCTTGGTAAATTCCCTCCTTCCTGAAGTCCATCTCTATACACAAATGTAAGCCATCCCTCCATGCAAATGCCATGTATGCCATATGAACTCAAAGGCATCCTTCACTCCTACTTCCTTATTCTATATTTCATTTTCCCTCACATCCCGTTTCTGTTCCAGGATCCCCCCGGGGGTCCCACATTACATGCAGTCCTCATCTTTTCCTAGGTCCCTCTTGGCTCTGATGGGTTTCCCAGACTGTCCTTGTCTCTGGTGAGCTGGATGGTTCGGAGGAGGACTTCACAGGCATTTTGTAGACTGTCACTCATTCGGGATTTGTGCGATGCTTTTCTCAAGTTTAGACTGGGCTTATAGATTTTTAGAAGAAAGAGGCAAAGGATCTTTTTTGTCACATCCTAGCCAGGGTACGTTCTGTTAACATGACAGCACGGTTGCTGTTGAACTTGATTGCCTGATGGCGGTGGTATTTATTGGGATTCTCCACTGGAAAGTTACTTTTTTATCGTTTACTAATATATTTGATACATACAGAAGTGTGCAAAGCAGGAAATATAAGTTACCCATAATGATACCACCATCTCCTATGAGGTATCTGTCCTTTTAGCTATTTCTATATCTATTCACCTGTATCTATATATAGCTATATTTATATCTATCCGATCATCTTAACTTGTTTTGTTCATTTAAATATCGCACTTTTGGCCCCTGTCATTACCTGTCCTGGAACACCATCTTGGAATGACTGCATTGAAATTCAACTCCTTTTTATTTGTTCCACTCTCCACTTGGGGCATTCCGCTTCTGCTATCTCTTCACTGTTAATAAACAGAACCTGGAAGAAACTACAATTAAAGTGCAAAGCCAACGTGCAAGGTTTCCAGGTGCGATGAATCACCTGTCCTGATGGTATTTTTTAAATAAAACCACACGTCGTTGTGAGTCTGTGCGTACAGTTTCAGGGGAAACGTGAGCCCATTGGCTGTCCCCGGTGCTTCCTAGAATTAACAGTACACGTTTCCCAGAGGGCTGCCTGCATTCTGTGGCCATTGGGATTGCGCTTGAAAGAAGAATTTGCCCCGGGCACATGGCTAAGTAGCTGGAAGATGTTCTGTTGTTATAATTCCAGAGGCATCGGCAGGTGGATTTGGGCACGTGGTGTTGCCAACTCCTATTTAAAGGACCGGCCAGGTGTTTGCAGGACCATAATTTACCTTTCCATTAATAAACACATGTCCTCCTATGCATGCTACATGCAAAGTACCTTTGAAAAATGCTTCCTCAGCCAAAGTCTGAAAATCCCTCCATCGTAAAGGAATAACAATTCATTTTCAAACCCTTTTTTATTGACTGGGTGGATCGTTTTTGCTTTGTAGCTCACTGTAACTCATGAAGTCCCATCTGGACAAGGAAAATTCTCAAAAACTGTTCTCTCTCTTTTTCATACCTTAGAATTCTTTCGTATAATCTACATATCTTAGAACTGAGCACACAAGGCAATATACTGAAATCCAGCTAACCCAGACTAGAGATGATGGCTCTCTCTTTAAATATTTTTAAATTGCTTTGATTAACGGAATATTGATTTCAAACTGTTGAGAAAATAGAATCCCATCCTGGAAACTGGAGCGTTTTTCCCGAAAATATGTATTTAGAAAAAGTTTTGAATTAGCATCACACATCATTTAAGTCACCTCAGTGAAGCACCTACCTAACGAAAATAAATTAACATCAATTAGTGCCAACAGCCCATAATCATAATTTTAAATACACCTTTTATTTTCCATCCCGATGTCATGGGACATTTGAATGTTCTTTTTGGTTCCTGAGCTTTAATTTTTTTTTTTTTTCCTTTAAACTGAATCAACTTTTCCTGTTTTTGCCCTCTGCTGGAAACTACAGATGGTGGTCAGACTGAGAACCAATTCTGCAGACTTCGTGTCAAGTAGAGATAGGAACTCTGGAACGTGGGTGAGGAAACGTAACGCTTAGGACAAGCATCACCCCTAACCCTCCGTGTGCATCAACATAAGCTAATAGATGTCTCTGGAACACAGCTTCTCGTTCCTCCAAAGAGTATACATTTTTACCAGTCCCAAAAGTGAGAGATTGACAATGACATAATGATTATACAAGTTCTTTGTAAACTGAAAAGGGCTGTACAATTGTCAGAGAACATTATTGTTTGTAAACCGAAGCTGACAAGTTCTTTAAGCTTCTCAGCACGATTTAAAAATACATTTCTCTTATGACATTTTCCATCATTTCTAAGATTACTGATACTTTCGTAAGTATTGCTGCATCATACTTAAAATTTGTATTTGAATATCATGGGATCAATCGTATGTCTGGTTTTTTTGAGTGTCCTTTGTTTTTTATTGTGGTGGAAGCGTTAAAATTGATTTTGAATTTTGGTATATATCAAATTCTACCAAAGGTATTTGGGGATTCACAGTTTACTATTAACACAAGTTTAACAGTACTTACACAGCACAGGTCATTTGGCAATTTTTTAGAATGGACGTCTATGGGTCAAAATTTGAACACATCATTAAATTCATTATATTAGTTTTCCTACATATATGGAAAACCAGGAAAAACATCTGCAGGACATCTGCAAAAGATCAAGAGTTAGCATCTTACTTAATGGTAAAAGGTTGAATGCTTTCCCCTGAGATCAGGAGCATGACAAGGACAAGGATTTCTGCTCTTACCACTTCTATTCAGCATTGTTCTGGAAATTCTAGGCAGGACAGGGAAGAAAATACAATCAAAGGTATGCAGGTAGGAAAAAGCAAACAGGTAGTTTATTTTAATAAATTCAGGAATTTTTTAAGAAGTTATGCAGATAGGAAAGGAAGAAGGCCGTTTTTATTTGCAGATGTCATGATGTCTTTTCTATATATGATAGAAAATTCTAAGGATACCAGCTCAATATAAAAAAATCAATGGAATTTCTATACACTTGCAGTGAATAATCCAAAAGATAAAATTAAGAAAACAATTCCATTTATAATGGCCTTGAAAATAATAAAATGCTTAGGAGTAAATCCCATGAAAGAAGCACAACTTACACTCCAAAAACTAGAACACAGTGTGGAAAATGGAAAGACATCACGTGCTCATGGTTTCGAACACTTCATCTTTGTTAAGGTTAATAACACTCACCAATGCAGTCGACAGATTCACTGCAAATTCATCAAAACCTCAATGGCCTATTTCAGAAATGGAAAAGTTGACTCTAAACTTCATATGCACTTGCCAAGGACCGTGATAGACAAAGCGTTCTTGAAAAGGAAGTTAGAGGACTCATTTCCATCCATGGGTGGAAATATAAACACAAGGTGGTCCGTCCACAGAATGGACTGTCAGTCCGGCATGAAAAGGAATGACGCACTGACACGTGCTACAACGTGGATGGTCTTTGACAACAATATGCTGTGAGAAAAAGCCAGTCATTTAAGACCGCATGTCACGAGACTCCATTTATACGAAACGTCTAGAGTAGGCACAAGTCTTTAGAGACAGTCAGTGCATTAGTAGTTGCAAGGGCTGGAGCGGAGGGGTGGTGAGGAATTGCATGCAAAACGTACAGGCTGTCTCTCTGAGCTGATGAGAATATTCTAAAATTTATTGTGATGGTTGCAGAACTCTGGTTAGAAGAGAAACCATTGAATTGTGCGCTTTTAAAGGGGTGAATTGCATGGTATGTGAATTATGTGTCAATAAAGCTGTTACAAGAAACCCAAACACGTGTGGAAATCAGAGAGCTCCATAGCTTGGACCACTTATAATTTGAGCGAGTTCTCATAGTGTCGATTTATGTTTCCTCCTATATCCTAGAGTTCATGCTTAGCTGAATTCTGGGAACTTGGATTTGTTTTGCTTCTTGAGGATAAGTGAATTAATTCCTGCCTGGATGTAGAGAAAAATTTCATGTATCAAAGTATGGAGTTCTAATAAATGCAGTAAACCGATCTTCCATCTGATGCATCTGGAGCAACCGTTAATGCCGTGGGCTAAGCTGAGGGCTTTTCGTGATACCAAGTAAAATAAATGCACAAACAAAAGCATTCCCGTCTTCAAAGTCAGGATGGCCTGGGTCAAGAGATACCTTTTTCTTAAAAAATTGTTTCTAAATTTCATGTCTAGTATATATTTGAATGCAGAAATTATAAATTCATGTGTGGCCAAATCAAATCTGGGTAGTACCTGGGGTTTCTATCTTGCTTCAAAAGTTCAGCACTGTCTCTAGTTCAGCACTGTATTTCCTGTTCCCTTCTAGAATCTCTACCTTCATATTTAAATTTATATAAGGAATAAAATAAGCCATAGGCTAGATAAATAGGAGTATCTGTCTATCTGTTCATCCATCCTGTCCATCCATCCATCCATCCTGCCAATCTACTTATCTGTCCATCCATCCTGTCAAGCTAGGAATATCTGTCCATCCATCCATCCATAGATCCATCCATCCTGTCTGTCCATCCATTCATCCATCCATCCTATCGGTCCATCCGTCCTGCCAGTCTATCTATCCATCTATCCTGCCAATCTGTTCATCTGTCTATCCATCCTTGTCTATCCATCTGTCCATCTATATCTATCTGTCTTATCTAGATATCATCTATCATATCCATAAGCACCTCTTTTCCTCTCCCCTGGCCACATCACTCTCACTGTTTCTTGTTAAATGTGTCTCACTGATTTGGGATAGTCTCTTTGTCATACACTAAATTCCCCTCAGCATGTCAATCAATGTATGGAATCCTTGTCCAACTGGTGGCTCAGTGATTATTGCTCTGCCAAGACGAAGTGGTTCCAATACATGTAGCTTTATCACACATCTGCGTATCTGGAGGGGCCGGTGCCTCCTTACTACTCTGAGAACCAGCTGCTCTTGTACTCGAAGAAACCCTGTTGGCATTTATATTGAGATTGCTTTCAATTTACAAATTAATTTAGGGAGATTGACATCTTTACAACACTGAGTCTCCCTCGCCAAGAAAAAACAACATGTTTTTCCACTTATTTAATTCTTATGTAATATACGTCAAAGATGTTTCAGCATTTCCTTTAAATATGTTTGTACACGGCTTGTTAAGTTATTTTTGAGGCACTTTTTTTTTGCTTATTTGGTAATGTGAGTTATCTTTCTGTCAGCTTATTCTCTAACATATCATTACTCATGTGGGGCAATTATTGAATTTGTGTGTCAACTGCATAAACAGCCATTTTACTTTCACATCTTAATGTCTCCATTTTTATTTTTCCAGATTATTCTCTTAGGGTTTAGTTATAAAACTCACCTTTCCAAAGATAATAGGTATAACAGGTATATATTTCTCCCATGTATTGCATTAGATAGTAATTCTAGAATAGCATCAAACATTGATATTCTGGGTCATCATGAAGGCAAATATAATCTCGAAGGCTCAAGGCAGAGAAGGTAACGGAGATGAAACATCAGAGAAGTGGTCAAAATCCAGAAAGAAACGGAAGAAGGAGAGCCAGTAGTTGTACACAAGAGAGAATTTTGACCCTCCACAGCTCCTTGGGGATCTCACAGGAGCGCATCAACCTGAGATGAGCAGAGTCCTGAAGGTCCCCCGGGGAGCTGTGCCTGCATCTGCTGACCCACGACACGGTAGCACTTACTACATTGACCCGGCCGTCTGGATGGCCTCTCTGGTGGCATGAACTCAGCCTGGAACACAACTGCAGAGATGCAGCTTTGGGAGGGCACAGCCCCCCCACTCCTTAATGGAGGCATCAGCCTCCGCTCTGCAGGAAAGGAGATACTGGTTCACCACTACCTTCTGTGACTAAGATTTTTTTCTGTTCCTCCCTTAACTATCCCACTTGCGTGAGATCCCCACTCCTCATATAGGCTGTGAAACTGCTGCGAGGAAAACAGGTCCACCTCCTTATCAGAAGCCTCACAAGAAGAAGCTGATAGTTCATTTCCTCGGTACTTAACAAAAGCCCCTCAAATATACAGATGTTCCAAATATAGTAGAAAGAAATATTTTTATTTTCTGCAACCATTTCTGAGTAAATGTGGTGACTTTGAGGCATCATTAATCCTGAAAATGCACTAATGGTTTCTACAAATGGGGGAAACTCTTGCATCAAAATAAAGAAATTACCCTGGATCCTTTACAATGGTCTAATTGCCAGACCTTATTCAAATTTGCCAATTATCCCAATCACATCCTTAAGAGTCAAAAATTCATTGCAGAATCACAGGAGGCATGTGATCGTGTCTTTCAATCTGGGGCAACTCCTCAGATTTTCCCTTGACCTTTATAACCTTGATAATTTTGGAGTTCACAGACTACTTATTTTGCAGAACACCCCTCAAAATTGGGTTTGTCTGATTCTCTGTATGATTCCATTCAAGCTATTTGTCTTTGGCAGGAATATCCCAGAAGTAATGATGTGTTTCTCTTTTGATATTGTTTTGTGGTGAACAACATTTTTTAGTGCCATTATCAGTTTGTCATTTCATTTAATGGCTTCTAATCCACTCAAACTGTTCCCAGTTTGACCAGTCTAGCTCCTCCAAGTCAGCTTCTGTGTCCTTTGACATGATATCATTTGGACACTTTCTGACACAAGATATGCCTAATTCACCTTGTACTTTTCCTGATCCAGCTCTGGACTCTGCCATTTTTTTCTAAAGAGCCTTCGTATCTCTTAGTGAAGAACGGTACCTAGAAGCCAAAATCTGGGTCCTTGGTGTGCTCATTACCATTGAACTGCCCTTGTTCCCAGACCCCCTTACTAAACAGAACAAGGGAAGACATGCATACATTTATATCTGTATTCACTTCTTTATGTCTCTGACTGTATCAAAAACCGTGAGTTCACTCAAATACCTCTGATCCTGTTTCACACCACCGGCTTCAAGCTTTTTCCGTTCCTAATTTTAATTCCCTTATCCAACCATGAGAACCTTGGCTCCCACTGTGACTAGTGTACATGCTTATTTGTCCATCTCCCTTATATGTTTGCAATCTCCCGTAGCTGATCTTGCTTCCTCTCCCCAACACCAGTGCCCCCTCTCTTCCTTTGGACCTCAACGTCCCACACCGGGCAGCCTTCCTATGTGGCCACTGCTCAGACTGGCTCTGACATCTTGGGCTGACCACCGAGGCTCTCTCCCTGCCCTGTTGTGAACATCTGTCATTCTCAGCCCTGCCCTATGGATTAAGGATGAATTGATTAAGAAAGGAGAGGGAAGGAGAGCACGTGCACAAATTCCATGCTTGTCTAAGGCTGGGCTTACCTGTGAAGAAAATATTTAATTCTGTTTTCCACAGCAGAGGAACAGTCATGCATCAGATTAGATAAAGTAACCCTGACTGATGAAATAAACCCCAAACTGTACAATGATCCAAACAGTACAGCAACTTTTCTTGCCTGCTGTCCAAAACAGGCTATCTTGAGTCACAGATGACTCTTCTCAAAGGAATGGTTCAGACACCAGTTCCTGTCCGTTGTTTGGTGCCATAATTTTTCATTGCCAAGTTCTCAGGCTACCATGCGTGTCTTCATCCTGAGAAAGGAAAGAGAAGGAAGCAAATCATTAGATTTTTAGGCCACAGAATTGAAAGTAGCCCCCAAGAATTATGTTCACCTCCTGTAACTCAGGACCTCACTGTAAGGCAAGCTGATGTGTGCTCGCAATGTATCCGAGGGGAAGAAGGGACATGGCAGTTAACCAGTTTCTGCCAGACAAGACATACCATAGTTCAAGTGCAGATTACTATATGAGCACGACATAATGGAAAACTCATGATACTATCAAGAGAACAACCTTCTATTATCAATGTGTGTGTGAGGGCAACTCTCCAGACATGTTCACCATTACTGTGATGAGTACTTCCGCTTTGCCGTGTCCTCCTCCAAGAAAGGGAGGGGGTATCTCTTTTTTAACCCATGGTCAACGAACAGACATGACTCAGTGTGACTGGTTCTGTGGAAGTTACCTTCTATTATTAAACATAGAGGTTGGTTTTTCCCCCTCTGGTTCTTATTGTGTCCCTGTTTATGGTGCATTATAAGGAAGAACAGTGTAATAAACACGTTTTCACTCAACCATCTTTGGCCAGGAACTTCAGTAAGTGCTTATTGACAAAAATGTGTAAGCAAATTCATTTTGCACAAACCCAAGGACTCATTAAAACACAAAACTCTCAAGAAGTGGAAATTCCTGGCACCAGACACATTTCTGGTAGCTCACACCCACTTGTTTATTGGAAGGAAAGTTGAGGTTGAGTGATAAGAAAGATAACTCCTATGACCTTGTCCATTTTCTTGCCAGTGCAGCTTCCAACGCATGTGATGCTGAATCCAGCATCATCTAGATGGTGTCAAATATGTAAACTTTAAAAAGAAAATAAATGTAAATTATGACAGTGATCCTATTTACCATATACTCTAAAGTATGCCGAGAGCGTCACTATCCTAGAGAAAAGGATTAATGGACATTGTGCTCAAATTTGCTTTATTCTAAGTCCTTTGGAATCTCTTAGTAAATATTTCATTTTCCTAACATTAAGGGGATGATACCTGGCAAACCATTTTTTATCTGTAGCTCTTTCTAGCTGATCAGGAAAAAACAAAAAGACAAAAACAAAACGAGTGGCAAAGCCTCCCATCCATTCTAAACTGAACTTGAGACTCTGGCGTAACCAGATTTTGCCATTTGGTCCGTCAACTTGGAAAAAGTTAAGGGTCGGGCCAGAGGTCAAGATAAAAATGAAGAAAGATGAGGAACAGGGAGGAGAAAGACAGAGTTCGCTGAGGTCACCCCTAAGCTGATATCAGGTGGACAGCATCTCTACCCTGAGCGATGGAGGGTCCCAGACATCACCTCCCCAACTGCATTACTCCTGCCCAGGCGGCTCGGGTCAACCCTGGTGGCCTGGTCAACCATGGGTGCTACCTTCCTGCCCACGTCTGCTGATACCTGACCCAGGTCATCACAAGCTTTGTTTCCAGACCTGCGTACAAGCAACCAAGTTCAAAAGGAAAACAATTTTTAACGTTTTCACAATAAATGTTCTCCCTGTGTCTATTTCGTAATTATAAAAATGGGACTCGAGTGTAAAATCTAAGGAATGTTAAAAAAAAATAGTGTCCTTGCTGTTTGTGGCATAACAACCACTTACTGGAAAGATTGTAATTTACACCATGCGAATTTAAAATGTTCATGGCAGAGCAGAAGACTTCTCAGTTTGCTCAGCATGATTCTTAGAGGGGGTGGTGTTGGAAGTGAGACGGGCAGCAATCCATGTAGGAAAGCAAGCCTTGGGAAGGAACGTGAGTCTCAGTAGTGAAGGAAGACAGGGAGTGTCGAATTTCCTCCGCTCTGCACGGGCCTCGCCTGGCATGCTGCTAGAGCCGAAATTCTCGGTGTCTGTCCTGAGACCTGTAGCAACCAGGAAGGACACAGAGCTGGGTGGGGCAGCGCAGGGTGGGTGCAAGAGGGGTGGAGCAGGCTTTCCAAATCAAGGAAAGCTTTCAGGTTTCCCCCCAACAGCTCAGCCCAAGCTCTACGTGGAGGTGCAAAGTCTGGGTTTTCGAACCTAAATGATGAAACCAGATTCAGAGCAGGTTGGAGTAGAGTCCTGGTGCAAATCCCTGTAGCTGGGCAACCTCTCCCGTCGTTCAGTCTCTTCATTTTCAAGGCAGGACTACTCACGTCTAGTTTACCAAGCTGACAGTAGTTGAAAAGCTGATCCACACCAACAGCTCCAAACGTAGGGGTGCCTCCTCTGCCGACATCAAAACTGCCGATTTGCCTGAAAGCTATTCTTAGAGGTGACATCACATAATCTTGGAACACTAATTGGATCTTGAAACCAGCCCTTGCAATGACGAGGCTCTGAGTCTACACGCTTTCTACAAACATCAGGCTTTTATAGATCTTCCCTCACTCAAGATCTTTCCTCACTCACAGGAGACGTTCTTGAATAATTAATGATGCAAGAGATTTGCTGAATGGTTATTGTTGACAACGCTCTGAGATAATGTTCTCTGCAATGAAAACAGACTGGTGAGCAAGACATATTTGCCCTGCCTCTTTATGCCTTAAAATAGACTGAGGGTGGTCTATTTTAAGGTGATTTTAAGGTCTATTTTGGCAGGTGATCTGGACAGTCCTCAGAAATACATTTGAGGAACACCTCACCCAGGGGTGCTGGGAACATCCCCTAGAACAAAAAATAATAGTGTGGAATAGGGGACAAAGGACTACAGGGGAGACAAGCAGGTGAATGAGCCAACGGTTGGGGTCAGAGAAGAACACTGGGATTATGATACCATTCTGCAATATTAAGGGTTGCAATTCTCAGAGGGATGCTGGAAAGCATTCTTCATGAATGCAGTCAAGTGACAGACACCATTAGAAACTTAGCACTCCAAGCTATTAAATGTCCTTTAGATTGCTTATTGTGGGGGGACAAAAGTAACAGGCAAGGAAGGAGTCGGCTGAATGAACAACAGGCAGAGCTGGGAGAGATTGTGTGGTGTCCAGAAATGCTATCCCAAGACGAAGACCTGCTTTGTAGTCTGGAAAAAAAGAGCAAAGTGTGGGGGAAATCAACCCAGTAACATGGTAGCCAATTCGAGATGGTGGAATGAATACAAAGGAAGGGGACACAAATTATTTTTTCGCAAGTGATTTTTTTTTTTTAATGATGAGAGAATGTATTAGATTTCTCAGCCTTAAGGGTCCTCCAGAATCTTACTTTAAACTCCAAATAAAAGTTGGACCTTGGGAAAATAAAGACCACTGGAGGGGAGGACAGTATTGAAACCATCATACAAAAAAATTTTCCCCAGCCGAGGAAATAATTGAGTTTGGTGACCCGGAGGGCTTGCCAAGAACTTCACGGAAAAGAAAAATAATCACATACAGGCATTCGAGCAGGAAATATAAGTGACCTTAAAAAAAATGGAAGGAAAAAATAAATTATCTGCAGGGGGTTTTCCACAACAAATGCCTTAGATGATTTAAAAATAATGCGGAGCCTTTAAGGAAAACGGTTGAGGGACAACATGTGTAGTCTTAATTCACCTGTGAAAATAAAACAAAGTCAGTCATAGCAGAAAAGGATCAACAGTGTAAATACCTCCTGTTGGCAAATATTTAAATAGATCACATTACATCAAGTCAATGGATTATTATGCAGTTGTGAAAAGCATATACCAACTTAGGAAGTATAATAGGCTATATTAAGTGTTAAGTAAAGTGGATATAAATATGATCACAAAACATAAAAAACATACCTGAAAAAAGTGTGGGATGAAATGGAGACAAGTGTTAGTAATTATGTTTAGGGGGCTTTCCTATGATGCTATTTTGTCGCCTAAGTGTCTGAAATGCAAAGCCGTCTATATTTTTTCTGTGTTCATATAACACAGAAAAACCAAACCTTAATATTTGATTTTTTTTTAATGTTTGATTTGTCAGCAGTTAAAGGATATTTACTCACATCAGCTTAAAAACAAAGATGGTTGCCTTTCAAGGTGCTCACAGACCAGAAGGGAAACCGGACCCGGGGGTCAGGCACTCAGCGGGCTGAGTGAGCACATGGAGGTCAGCCGCTCCTTCCCCCTCTTTACTGTGCGGGCTCCTCTTGTTCTAGCCTGTGTCGGCTCCTTGCTTCCTGGGTATCAGCTCCTTTCTTCCTCCGCCTGCAGTTGCACGCCATGATGCCTCTGTTTCTGCTCCTCCTTCCTCACCACCCTTCTGCATGCCTGCAGACTCAGCTTGCCCTCCTTGAGACCTCATGATCTAAGACTTATCTAGCTGAGATTTCTGGAAGGAGCATCTGACGAGCCTGCTTGATCCCTGTGTGCACCCAGCCCACACCTGAGGCATTCAGCCTCTCCTCCTGGGTAATATGCTCTGCACGGGTCCAGTCCACAGTATTCAGGGCATGAAAACAAGACCCTTCACAAACACTCCTTCAACAGGGGACAGAAACGGGGCTGCGAACAAGGCAGTCACCGTAATGGAAAATCAATAGGCAAAACCATTGACCATTTCAATCATAGACATTTAGTTAATTGCTAGTACTCAGCATGAATCAGCCTGCCACTGTCTAAGGGACGGTGCAGAGGGGGATGAAAACAAATCCTTGCTTCAAAGCACATCCAGGTCTTTTCTGCTACCTTGTTTTATTCCTTGAAACCCGTGGACACTTTTTTTAAAAGCATCTGTTTGTTAGATTCATGACTTGCTGAAAATAACTATAATCATAGTCTTTACTGAGTCATGTGCCATGTACTTATCACTCATTTGATAACTAACAATCTTAGGAGGCTAGCATTATTATTCATTCATGGCCAACTTGTGCCTGGAAGTCAGGCTTGGTTAACTTCCAAGCATGGCCCCTCCATGCCTTCCCCATGATAATGCATCGTGCACATACCATACACACAGATATCAGAGACAGACACGAACTACACTCTGCTCAAGTTTCCATGCACTCCTCGTAATAGGAAATGAATTTGCTGATGCCTGTCCCAGAATTGTATGACTTGTGTCTACTGCCGAGACCAAGAGACCATGGAGCCTAATCGTGAGTCACAGACATGAGCAGAACATGAATTAGCCATGCCCATCAACGTGGGCATAAATTCCTCTCCATCTCTTTGTCCAAAGCTCCCGTTTGTGCTCATGAAAGGGAGTGTGTCTTGTGAGCACATGTGGCTGGTCTAGCACCATATTATCTTTACTTTTCCAGTAAGGCCATGATTAAACAAAAACCAAGGAATAAATCCATGCAACACAAAGTACGACTGTAGGTGCATGTCATCCCCTGAAGGAAATGTCGATTAACAACCTGAACAGGAGTTCATGAAAATAAGGTACATGGAACGGGATTGAGCTTCGCAAGTGCAGGGACAAGGCTTAGCACCCGAGATTAAACCCAGTGTGCCCATATGCTGTAGGAAACTGCGGAAAAGTATGCCTGTAATTCAGGTGAAGTAAAATGTTTGCCAGCAACAGCAACTTCACATTTTGACTGTGACATGTTTTATCTTGAATTAAGGAAAATAGAGCACACAGTTGTGAAGTTTTCTTCTACGTGTGACTCGGATCCGTTGTAAAATGTTTTCCATCATGCAGAGTGCAAGGTTCTACCATGACAACGGGCAGGAGCATGAGAAAACATCTCTGTTCTCATACCTTGTCTATCGCTTACAAAAGTGCAAACCTGAGAGAGCTTAATAAGCACTCTGAGTCCAATTTTCTAACAGCATCTGAAAAATAACACTGCCTTTGGTACTGCTAACCCGTCTGCTTGCAATAAAATGGAAAAAGAATTTAATAGAAAAATGCCATTAGAGAAATGCATAATAAATCAACGGTGAGATAGCACTCCGCATGCGCTGGAACGGCCACAGCCCAAAGCACTGGCCACGCCACATGCTGGGGAGGACAGGAACGACAGGAAGTCTTGTTCCCTGCGGGTGGGAATGCAAGGTGGCGCAGCCCCTCCCGTGGTTTCTTCCAAAGTCAAAGCTACTCTTCCACTATGATCCAGGAATGGCACTCCTCAGCATTTACCACAAAGAGCTGAAATCTGTCCACAAGAAAGCCTGCACACGGACGTGTATAGCAGTGTTATTCGTAAGTGCACAAACGTGGACACAACCGAGGTGTCCTCCAGTAAGTGAACGGACAAATGAACTGTGGTCCCTCCAGACAATGGAAGATTATTCACACTAAAAAGAAATGAGCTCTCAGGTCATGAAGAGACATGCGGGCGACTTAAATGTACATAACTAAGTAAAGGAAGCCAATCTGAAAGGCTACATGGTCTATGATTCCAACTCTATGACATTCTGGAAAAGGCAAAACTGTGGCGACAGTAAAGGGATCAGTGGTGGCCAGGAGATGGGGGAGAGATGAGTAGATAGAGCACGGAGGATTTTCATACAGAGCAGTGAAACTACTCTGTATGATTTTATAGTGATGGATACATGTCATTACACATTTGTCCAAAACCGTACAACGTACATCTCCAATGGTGAAGGTACACCACCAGGAGTGAACCCTAATGTAAACCACGGACTCCGGGCAACAATGATGTGCCAGTGTAGTTTCGTTAATTATAATGAATGTCCCACTCGGGTGGGTTGATAAGGGGGAAGGCTGTGCGTTGCAGGTGCAGGGGGAGTATATGGAAAATCTCTGCACCTCCCTCTCAATTTCACTATCTTCCTACAACTCTTCCAAAAAATAAAATCTCTTAAGAAACAGATTTAGGATGGGGCGCCTGGGTGGCACAGCGGTTAAGCTTCTGCCTTCAGCTCAGGGCGTGATCCCGGCGTTATGGGATCGAGCCCCACNCACTATTCTTGTGGTTCCCATCTAACTGAGATATTATTGTGTACAATAATCTTCTTGCTGCAAGTCCCTGGAATACTATAAAGCACCATGCAACTATAGGTCTTACTCCACTTCATGCAGGTTAATATTTATTTTTTTTTAAGATTTTATTTATTTATTTGACAGACAGAGAGACAGGCAGCGAGAGAGGGAACACAAGCAGGGGGAGTGGGAGAGGAAGAAGCAGGCTCCCAGCGGAGGAACCTGATGTGGGGCTCGATCCCAGAACGCCGGGATCACGCCCTGAGCCGAAGGTAGACGCTTAATGAATGAGCAACCCAGGCGCCCCATATGCAGGTTAATATTTAATTGACCCTATTCCTTAAAGTACAACAGATTTTGTTATTTTCGGGCTGAAAGTATTCACTGAGACTTCTCAAGCACAATTCATGCCTGTTCCAAGCCATTGGCAATTACTTAAAAACAAACAAACAAACAAAAACCTGAAAAGGTTCTGTCTAAGGAGGTTAATAATAATATAAATTCCACCAAGCGGAGGGAGATGCATTTATTTGGGAATTTCCAATTTAATCATAGGGATTGTAGGCATTTCTTGCCACCACCAAGCACCAGCTTCAGTTTCACTGCCAATGGCTGTGTCCTCCAGGGAAATTTCAGACTCCCGTCTTCTTTACTCACTAGTTCAAACCTCAAGTGAACAAAGCCCACTCCCCTTTGCTCCCTATGCCTCCAAACAAAGTTGGTATCTGTAGCATGACAGTCAAAATATCAAAAAACTTTTTCCTTCACATCTACTGAGGTCGTCAAAAGCTGCAGAGAATGTCACTTCCACCCTTACAAGGAGAAAGAGATGGATAACCTACAGAAAACTGAACTTGCCTTGAGCCCTCCAATATGGACAAGACCCTCCAACAAGCGATGAGACACTCCAGCTCTGTCACCTGTCTCAGCATGAGGGGGAGAGCCATCCTTCAACTCTGGCAAGTGTAGGCGAGGAAAAATCATTCTCCCTCTACCTTTCTAGATTCTTGGCTGAGAACTCCCTGCAGTGAAAGAGGAACAGGACAAGGGTATGGTGGTTATGCAGATTTAAGTCCGGGTCCTCACTGGTGACAAGAGTTTCTAGAGATTCAGCCGCCTCATCTTTCTGGCACAGAGAAGGAGAAACCCTGACAAATGGAAATCTCCCTTATAAATGTAAAAAGGTAAATGCTACTAGGTTTTCAGAGCTTTTCCTGTGCCCGTACCTTCTCAAAAATAATCAGCCTAAAATAATGATATTGCCAAAGAGGCATATTTTGGTGCGCCGTATTCTGCTCCCTTCACCATGTTGGGGAGGAAGAATTTCCTCTGCCATTCAAGGTCCTTATAGTTGGACTAAAAATCAAACTGATGTGAGACACATTGACAGGAGGAAATCAAATTTATTCTGTACGTGTAAGGAACCCACACAGATTTGGAAATTCCAGAGACAGGTAACAGGAGACTTCTCTGGGCTGAGCAGAAGGAAGGGGATCTGAGGATACAAAGGGGAACAAGACCATTCACAGGAAGGTCACAGGAGGTGTTTGCAAAACAAAGATTGCCCTAAATTTCTTAGGTACAGAAGAATCTCTTATTAATACCTCTTTTCTTGGTACAGGCTCTCCTTTCCAATGTAAATTTAGGCAGAGGTGAAGGGCTTTCCCTGAATCTCTTTGGTTTTCATTGCTTTTAGCTCAAAATAATGTTCATGGTAAAGTGGCCCATCTTGGGGCAGCCTGCCCTTGGCCCCCACAATAAGCAAGACAAAGTCTGCTAAAATATTAACCAACTTTTATAGCTCAAACGAGGGCTAGCATGCCAGTCTGGAATAATTCCAAGCCCTCGAAAGTAAATTTTTGAAAGATTTTGAAATGTAATGGATGTCCTAGCTAGCTCATCCATTCCCGTAATCTCTTCCTTCGTTGGCCTCACCAGACTATCCACAAGTCTCTAAACTACAACAAACTGACAGCAATAATTGCTGTCTGAAGCAATGGGAATTAGGTTCCATAGAATGCAACTGGTTTTCACCCTGAAGGTTTTGCCACCGTGATGTTCTTTTGATGTGTCAACTTTGCTAGGCTGCATAATGGGAAACCAATACCAGCGTTGGCCAAATTTATATCCATTCCTAAGTTTATTTCAGCGTTTTTTATTGGGCAGTAAATGTGCAAACTGATTGTATACCTTAATGATTCCCTCATTAATTAATGAGCTAAATAAAATATTTGGCACATACTTATTTTATAGCTTACTGAACATCACAGATTTACCGTTTTCTTTTTTTCTTTTTTTTTAAGATTTTATTTATTTATTGGACCGAGAGAGCACACACGGGGGAGCGGCAGGCAGAGGGCGAAGCAGACTTCCCGCTGAGCAGGGAGCCCAGTGCGGGGCTCGATCCCAGGACCCCGGGATCATGACCTGAGCCGAAGGCAGACGCTTCACCGACTGAGCCACCCAGGTACCCACCTTCTTATTTTTCCAATATGCTTAGGACCCCAGACACGAGGGGAGTCTGCGCTTACTCATAGACTGTCAAGTGGTCTTACTGTTTCTCACGAGAGAGGTTGGAAGCGGACCGGGACATGAGACAGAGCCTGCCTCAGAGGCACAGGCATGACAGAGAGGACCAATGCCTGCCTGGGGAAAGGCACAAAGAGGCACAGGCTTCCCTAAGTTCCCACGACACGACATGTGATATTATAACAGACTGAATGCAGAAGCCGATATGAGAATCCAGCTGTCTTTTATCAAGCTCACTAAGGAGATTTGCACAGATACAAGGCAATGGGGCCCTAATAGGGAACAAAATCTTAAACCTCTGACCAAAGGTACAGCAGGTGACATCACCCCCAGGGCCCAGACACAGGTGCTTTGCCGCTGGGTTAACGGTAGCAAACAAACCCTGTCATCCTAGGGGAGGAGCAGGAAGTCCTTTTGACCCCAAGACCCTACACTGATGACAAGCAGACGCCTGCTCTCTCCAGGAAAAGGACATACTCTCCCTCCCACCCAAGACCCAGTGTAGGTGCCAAGGGAGGCCAAGGATGCTGAGAAAATCCCACCTCCAAACCCTGGGAATACAAGAGCATCCTCAATCCGGGACTAGATCAGGAAGACAGAGCACCCCACCCCTTTCCCTCCACCCTGCCCATCCTCGCCATCAGCCCAGCATGGATTAACGAGCACCATCAGTGCACTGCTGGAGAAATGAAGGAGCAAGAAGAACACACTGGGGGCGGGGGGGTTAAGTGGGTAAAGTGGGTAGGGCAAGCCAAGAGCAAAACCCGTGAGAAAAGACTCTAAGACCCTAAGCACATAGTAAAAAAAAAACCCTCCACCCCACACACACACAATGGACAATCGTGAAGCCTGAGTTGTCCTGAAGAGCACCCAAACCCAGCTGCATTCATGGCCAACATTACGGGGGGGAAGTGCCATTCATTTCAGTTTTTACCAGGTCTTGCTTCTTTTGCGGGCAACCCACTCTTACAAGAGCGCCCCTCCCCCGCCAACCAACTTGGTTTATGCTCTACTCTCACCATCTCGAAATTCGTGATAACTTTTGATCAAGGGTCCCACATTTTTATTTTGTACCGATCCCTGACTATGACGGAGCTGATGCTGTCCTCTACTATTCTGTCCGTGACCTTCAGCTTTGAACAAGTTAGAGCATAGCTTTCCATACTGTAATTCAGGAAACCCTGTGTGTCTGCAGGACCCCTTCAAGAGGGCCGTGGGCCAAAACCCTGTTCATAATAATTGTTAGACACGGTTGCCTTTTCCCCCCTCTCATTCCCTCACTGGTTTGCAGGAAAGTTTTCCAGAGACTACATGACATGTGATATTATAACAGATTGAATGCAGAAGCCGATATGAGAATCCAGCTGTCTTTTATCAAGCTCACTAGATACAAAACAATGGGGCCCTAATCACTATTTTTTTTAAAAAAATACAGTCATTTTTAATTAAAAAAATGTTACTTATGTTAGCATGCAAAAGGCTTCTTGTATCATGCATCAATTTAATATAATAATAAGTAAATACTTCGAATGTTTCTTAGTTTTCATTTCTACTTTGCTAAATAGTGAATAAATGTAACCCAGATTAAAAATGTTCTCTCAGGTCCTGAATCCTTTTTTAAAAGGCAGAGTGGTCCCCAGATTTAAAAAAATTGGAAAAATGTTGAGTTGGAACTTGTTGCCTCCTCCCTGCTCCCTAAAATAAAAATTTCAGAAAGGTTAAATGTGCTCAGTGAGCTGATTCGTGTTGACGTGAGAATCTAATGATGAACTCTGACCCGACCTTGAGGAAGACCCATTGCCCTTCTTTGCTACGGATACTCCATCACTTCTAAATCTCAGAGACACAAATGCCACGCGGGAGAGCTTTGGGGATATTTAACTGTTTCTCTTCTGTGTTTCTAGGAAAAGACGGCTAAGGACGATAACGCATCAAGAGAAAAGACCAGGTGAACCGAAATGTGTGTATAGCGAGGGTAAGGGGACAGGATTCTCTGTGTGTGTGTGTGTGTATACAGGTGCATGTGTATGCCTGCCTAATAAATAGCAAGGTAATTGCAGGTATAGGATTGGGAAAGCGTATGACATTACTACTGTCACTGAGTATTAGTGAGTGCAACTAGCACTCTTTCTCCTTTATGCAGACACGTCCCTGGTCAAGTGGCTCTAGGTGACTTTTCTCTACAAGGACTTCCTGTACTTTAATGTGCACGTGAAACATGGTGGTGGGCCGAGGGGGCGGGGTCTATCACCATGAAGTCTCTCATTGCGCAAGGTCGAGGGTTGAGCTTCTGCATTTTCTAGCAAGCTCCCACGCAGTGCTGCTGCCGCAGCCCACGGACCAGGCTTTGAGTAGCGAGGACATGAACACAGCCGTGTGGGGATCTGGTGCATGCGGTCTTCCTGGGCTCCCAGGAAGAGAAAGTGGGGCCGGTGAGCACCCAGCCACTTTATGACCCACACAGATATTTGTATAGTCCTATTTACTTGGGGCTTAGGTGTGTTAGGTATATTTACCTCGGAAAGGACATTCTGCCTAAGTTGTCCAACCTTCTGCATTTTCATGTTGGTACTTAAGGAAAATAGAGTACAGTCTCGTTATACTCAATGTTACAAGGCCTGCCTCACAGGAATTCACTCAAAGTCTATACATTTTCCATTTTGTCCAGAAAGTTTCCTCTAAAAAACTCCATGTTTCATCTCAGTGCCGAGAACTAGGGTTTTAGGTGTCTGCAAAGCAAAATAAAGAAGCCAAAATGAATTTGAATGGCCACATGAGAAAACTGTTTTAATCCGTGTTTGTACGACTGATTAAAACATGGCTCTGTTTTATAAAACATAAAAATTAAATATGGATGGTCTCCGAAGAGAGCCGTTTACATCTAAGTTTTTAAAATAAACCTTTAAATGATTTACATTTTATTTTCCAATGTAAGCACCGAAAGATTTGATTAAAATTTTATCTACTTTGCTATCTGCCATTTTATGCAATTACTATCCCCTTGGATGGCTTTCTTTTTATTATTCTTTAAAGAAAAACTGCAAAGATAATACATGGATAAAGTTGAAGGATTTTACAAGCAGGCAATTTTCTCGGTTTCATAACGCTTACAGTTTCACAAAATTCTGAGTCAGAAAATCCAAAGTTGGGTTCCAAAGGAGGAATATTGAGGGGTAGGGCCAATGCTGCCCATTCCTGACAACTGCATCGGAGCGCGTATGGGAATACGCACAATGCACTGGCACACTTGCAGCAAATGAATGGCCTTTGAGCTTCTGACACCGTGAAGGACTTCTGCAGTTTCTCGACATATTTACTGTAATGTGGGAACCTCATAGCCAACAATGGCAGGACAGAGTGTACAATTTCTGCATCGATATGAGGTTATTACAGAACCTGTTTTAAATCAAATGGGATGAGCAGTCGTATGACTTGAGATCCTTCAGTTGCCACTCAGCTTGGCACGGATGTACGTATCCCATGAAGATAGTGCTTTACTGGAGATTCCGAATATAGCAAAGCGGTTGGGATTTCAGCAACTCAGCCTCATGGCAGAAGATCTACTGGCCCTGAAAAGATACAATGTGCTTTTCCAAATCCTGAGCTAGAAAAATGTCATTGCAAAGTCTGTAGGACTGGAGAGGACCGATTTTTCCCTTCAGTTGAAGGGTTTTCTTTACCTCAGGGTCTGAGGATGGCAATATTGGTAAAACAGAAGGTATTTTAGGGAACTTTTATAGAAAAGCGAATGACGAAACCATTTCACAGGAATGTACTTAAGGAGGCACAGAGCAGATTAAGTTCCTTTAAATGGAAGACAATTCAGGGATGAAATGTATCCAACCGAAATTGAGTTTCACAATGTGACCAGCATTTGAAAGAAAAACACTACTCGGCTACAATCCGTATCCTAAAAAGGTGTTTTTGTTTTTTTTTTAATCTCTTGCTAATACTCCACACTGACAGTATAAAAAGGTAGCAACCATTGTTGCGACAAAGAGTTACAGACAGCTCAGATGATTCAGTCTCCTGTGAAGAAAATAAATGGGAACAGGATGTAAATAAGAAGAAAATGCCGGGCGTGGGAGTGGAACCTAAGACTCTTGATCTTGGGGTTATGAGTTTGAGCCCCACATTTGGTGTAGAGGTTACTTAAATAAATAAATGTAAGGAAGAAAATCCTGATTTTTTTAAAACACATCACAGTGCCCCAACATACAAAAACTTTAGGTGCCGTTCTTTACCAGGAGTTTTTCTTTTCCTTTGGTCGGGCATGGACATCATAAAATATATTCTCTTAAATCCCCAGAACGTACTAATAGATGAGTAAACTATGCATATTCTTGAGTGTACTTGTAACTGACCGAGGAGGCCATTACTTTCTTACACAAAATGTTCCTAAAAATTAATACAACATTGGAATATGAGAAAATCAAGGAACAGCATCTATGCTCAGAAGATAACATTAGAGGGGCGCCTGGGTGGCACAGCGGTTAAGCGTCTGCCTTCAGCTCAGGGCGTGATCCCGGCGTTATGGGATCGAGCCCCACATCAGGCTCCTCCGCTATGAGCCTGCTTCTTCCTCTCCCACTCCCCCTGCTTGTGTTCCCTCTCTCGCTGGCTGTCTCTATCTCTGTCGAATAAATAAATAAAATCTTTAAAAAAAAAAAAAGATAACATTAGGTCCCTAAAACAAGAAACGAGCCCTGTAGTATTTCTTTTAGATGAAATTGTCGATGACGTGAGTGCAGCATTTCACACTTGTTTGTTGTTCTTTTCCTTCAGAATGGCACATGCAGTGGCAAACTTAAGTCCCAACAGCGACCTCAAGAAAATGTGATCTCATAACCTGCCTGAGCTTGACTGTGAATTCTTCCCCAGTCAATCCTCCAGATGACAACTCAGCCCAGACAATACCTCTATGGAAGCTGAGGTAAGACTCTGAGCAGAGGCCTCCCCTGTGCCTGAAATCCTGATGCACAGAAACTGAGATCATAGGGATGCCTAGGGGCTCAGTCGGTGAAGCGTCTGCCTTTGGCTCAGGTCATGATCTCAGAGTCCTGGGATCGAGTCCCACATCGGGCTCCCTGCTCAGTGGGGTGTCTGCTTCTCCCTCTGCTCCTCCCCTTGCTTGTGCTCTCCCTCTCTCTGTCAAATAAATAAAGAAAATCCTAAAAAAACATGAGATCATAAATGAATGTTATTTTACATTTGAGGTAGGGCACAATCTCTATCAGGCAGGGTGGAAGGCACTGAACGTAGAGGATGAGTAATGATACCTGGAAGAGCATGACCAGATCCATGACTCAGTCTTGTTGCCAAATGTTTTCTGCAGCCAGTACAATCTCTAAAACAAACACAATTCTAGCATGAACTAGTTCATTTTGCTCAACAGGTATCAGTAAAGAGGTGAGCACTCTGGGCCTGGAAGAGAAAGGTCAGAACCCCAGTTCTATAATTTATCAGTTACGTGAAGGTGTCAACTCATTGAACCTTCTTTGGTCTCCATTTCCTTATTTGGATGTTGCGGATAATAATACCTCATAGGGAGTCGATTAACTAAAAGGAAAGGCATCCCTGAAAGCACCTCAGCCTGTTCCCCATCTCTTAGGTGCTTGATCTATCTGATTTGACTTCTTTTATTTCTTCTTCAGCCAACCCTCAGCTACGGTTCTCCTAAAAACAAAATGAATCTCATCTTTTTATTCTTATCATATTTATTACTCCTGGAGAATGGCAACAAATAGTAAGTTCCGTAGATGACAATCTCTCTCCTTCTCTATGCCTGGTGGTCTTCCAAATTGCAAGGGACAGCATTTTGCACGTAGGTTAGGCTTATTCATTTAATCATCTATCCCATAAATATACATTGAGGACATCAGTTATGCCAAGCATGGGGTTAGACCCTAAGGATGAAAAAAGAAAATGGAAACATTACTATAATTCTTCAAAGAGTTTTCTATGGTTCCAAGAGTTAAGGTTTTGCTTTGACATCCTCTAGCTGTGTCAGCAACAAAATTCTGTAGCATAAAGGACAAAGGTCAGAGCGGAGTTGGCCTGGATGCCACCTTAATCGAAGCATCATTCCCATTTATAAGATGAACAGAGCTTTAATAGATAAAACCCTATCTTCCTACACCGGTAGGAAGATTTAAAAGCAGATAGTTTTCCCAGGCTTTGCCAAATTTTTCATTGATATTCAATGACTTTTTACAGTAGCATCACTTTGGAATATATCCTCTTAAAGATGATACGTCTCAGAGATTATGTGCTCACGTGATTAGTACAACATGCCCACTTCCATCTAGCTCTTTACACGGAACTCTTGATGAATTATGTGTAAATGGACCGACTTAATTCAATTGATAGCATGGTTTGCTCAAGAATGAAAATGAGAATAATTCATATTTTATAGATGAAAGAGGGCAGAGTCCTGCCCTCGATGAATTTACGTTAAAAAACAAACATTATGGTGGGAGTCTAAAAAAACAAAACACTTGACAAGATATATTTAGGGACCCGATCACTCTAAACCATTAGAAAAGACAAATGTCAAACACTTGACCATATCCTTATTCCCATCTATTTTTGATCCTTATCAAACTAAATAGATTTCTTCACTAATGTAATTCCAATGACAATATCGCTGAGTAAACACAGAAATCGTACATCGGCTGTGTGTAACTGAAATCATATATTCACCGGAGCATTTCATGTCGAGTTTAAAAGAAATTCACAAATTGTTCACATTCTCCATCCCTGAAAAATCAGAAAGGTAAATCATCTTGTTTGGAACTCTCGGGGCGCCCCTGGGGGCTTCTAGCCATTGTTTCACCAGCACATTCTGATTCCGTGAATGACTTAAATCCACAGGACAATGTACTTTTGAATACATTTGAAAGGCAGTTTGAGATTTCAATGTTGTAATAAGATATGCCTCTGCGTACTTTCCTTTCATCAAAGTGGAAAGAAAAGAAGCCTTTTGGAAACAAAGTGAACAATGGTGAGAGAAGGCGGATGTTAATCTTGACTTCCAAGCAGCACGGTGTCCCCGGGTCATGGAGTCAATGCCGCCGGGTCTCAAAGAGGTGGCGAAGAATGTTGCTTCCTTCCGTGTTCTCCAAGCCCTTAGCCTGGGGGCTTTTAAGCAGCAATCTGTCGTATCCTGTGAATGTAGCTCCCGTCTCTCACACCCCCAAAACGATGAGCTCACTCTCTCTCTCTCTCTCTTTTTTTTTTTTTACTTTCTTGGAGAATCTGGGCTTAGAAGAGAGAGTAAAAACATTTACATCTCACTGTTGGAGCAGGATATGTGGAAACACTCATTTTACAACTTAACCCACTGCTTAAATTGCACGGCGAAGACTGCAGAGATTAAATCATAGCTCCCAGGAGCAGCGACGGTCTAGAACTTAATGAAGGAGAAGGGTCCATTGAGATATATATCTTTTATATTGCTTCTAGCTGAAACGGTCGGCTCATGGTCGATGCATCTAGAAGTTCTTTAAAAAAAAAAGAAAAGAAAAGCAAGAGTATAATGGCAGAGGGAGTTAGTTACATAACGCTGCAGGTTATTTTTAGAATCATTTCCATGCTGTGAAAAATAACTCAGGAGAGACTTACATTAATAATGTGTGTCTAGCTACCTGGGAACACACTGAACGTTCTGAGCAGTGGGGATGTACTTCCCCTGTGTCTCAGAGAAAAGCCTTGCCGAAGTCTATCCTTGCTTCAGCGTTTCATGTCTGACAATGCGTGGCAAACATCGTCTGGTTTTCATCTCATGTTTTGAAGCCTGGGAGTCGCTGCAAAAACGAGGGGGCTGATTCGGGCGGCTAATAATTGCCGGAAGCCTTTCTCTTCACCAGTTACGCGTGCCAGGGTCCGTCTGGTCTTGCGCACATACGAAATCAGTATAGCTCTGTACCTGTGTTTCATGCACTCTTCCCAAGATAACGTGGAGAATCTGTAAATATCAGCATCAGTTTCACATCTCACTTGGTCCTTTAGGTATTTTCTCCCCCAAAGTCTGCTTTCTTTTGAGAAGAACCGATTTTCTTTCTGAGACAGGACGCAGAAGCTACTCAACAGGGTTAGTCCATGGCCACAGTGCCTTCTAGGATGTGGGGGAAAGACCCAACCAACAGCGGCACGCTTACTGTTTGCTCACAATTGCAGGAACGTGGGCTCCACCACCAGGGACGGAGATGTGCATATCACAAAAGGAGTGGGTGTCATGGCGGTGGTACCAAGCAGGAATGTCCCTTCAATTGGCCCATGAAAGGACACAGGAAACCTCTGCAGTATCTTCACGGTGAATGCTTCCCTTCCCTGATTCCAGAGACCAAAGCAGAGGAGTGCAGTAGGGCTGAGACCAGCGATGTCAGACAAACTTTCTTCTCTCTGGGTGTGCAGACTTTTGGGCTGATAGGTGTCGAGAAGAAGCAGCTCGTAGCACCTGCAAGGTCTGCATCCAAGGGGCTCAGTAAATGCTGAGTGACTTGAAAACCGTCTTGCTCACTCCCACGTCTGGCTGTATATCCAAAGGAAATGAAATCAGTATCCTGAAGCGATCCCTGCACCCCACGTGAATGCAGCATTATTCACGGCTGCCAACTTGCAGAGACAACGCAAAGGTCCGCAGACAGATGAATGCGTAAGGAAAATGTGGTCCATATCCATACAATGGGATACTAACCCACCTTAAAAAGAAGGAAATCCTGCCATTTGTGACACAGGGATGAACTTGGAGGACATGAAGCTAAGTGGAATAAGCCAGACACAGAAAGACAAATACTGTATGATGTCTCTTACACGTGAAATCTAAAATAGAGTTTTATTTTATTTTTTATTTATTTATTTATTTTATTTTATTATTATATTATGTTAGTCACCATACAGTACATCCCCGGATTCCGATGCAAAGTTCGATGCTTTCATTAATTGCGTATAACACCCAGTGCACCATGCAATACGTGCCCTCCTTACTACCCATCACCAGTCTATCCCATTCCCCCACCCCCTCCCCTCTGAAGTAAAATAGTCAGAGTCTTAAGAGGAGCGGGTAGAATGGTGGTTGCCAGGGGCTGGAGGGAGAGCTGTTGGTCAAGGGTACAAAGTGTTGCTTATGCCTAACGAATTAAGTTCTAGAAATCTGCACGGCATAGAGTCTGTCATTAGCGATGGTGTACAGTATAAATTTGCTGAGAGGATAGATCTTATATTAAATATTATCACATACACAAGTAGGAATAATACATAACCAAGGTGAGAGGAAACTTTTGGAAGTATGGGTACATTTATAGCATGGATGGTAGTAATGGTTTCATGGGTATGTGCTCATCTCCAAACTCATGACATGGTATACGTGAAATACGCATACCTTTGGTATGCCAATCATATCTCAATAAAGTGATTTTTTTTAAAGGCTGTGTGGCTACAAATTACAAGAGAGAAGTTGTCCATTTACCTCAGATATGAGTTGGAGAACATTTCTATGGAGGGAATCTCGAGTAGCAAATTAATAAACCTCGTCACCAATGCCAGCATGCTGAGTCATATACGAAGTCAGGGCACATGTCGGAAAGATTTCAAAAAGTCTTTTCCAAATCTCTGCAATGGGCAAGGCGATGACGATTTGGTGTACCAAATCCGGCTCCCTGCCCTGAGCTTTTCTCTCTTTTCCCATTTTCTAAGCCAGGCACGGAGCACTGGGTCCTGGGTCAAGGTGTCCCCTCGATGTTAATATCTCTTTCCAAAATTGGTCTCTAAGCTTTGGCCCAAAATGTCTGCTATCTCAGAGCCGGCTCATAATAGGACTTTGGAATTTTAAAACTCTTTGCAGGTTATTTAAAAGATGTCATCATTTCTAAGCATCGGGAGCAACTAAGAAGTGATTGTAAAAGGCGTCTCTCTGAGCCTTGATTGGCTTTTTCAGGTTTTAGATATCCAAAAAATGGCACATGACACAACCTTTAGTGTCATGGATATTTGGATGACCTTCTTCCCCGGAGCTGTGTCTTCCAGTTGTCATTTGTAAGAATGAACATCTTGCAGTAGCCATACTCCCCCTCAGAGGAGGTGATAAAATGTTGAAAGTCACCTAATGTGGTTAAGGGGCTCCTGACCACCTGCTCATAGTTGGTGGGACAAGATCGCCCACGCTGTGTGAAAGAGCTTGTGTTTTCTTGCTACTCTTTGCTGGTGATGGAAATAGACTCTCTCTCCTGATATGGGTTGAATTGCATTCCTCCTAAAATCTGAGTGTTGAAGTTCTAACCGCCACCCCCACAGAATGTGACCTTATCTGAAGACATACCTGAGTTGACATGAGGACATTAGTGTGGTCTCTAATCCAGTATGCCTGACGTCTTTCCAAAAAAGGAGATTTTAATACAGAGACACATGCACAGAGAGAACGCCAAATACACAGGGAGAAGACCACCATCTACAAGTCAAGGAGAAAGACCTAGAACAGAGGCTGTCTTCTTGGGCCTCAGAAGGAACCAAGCCCGCCAACACCTTGATCTCAGACTTCCAGCCTCCAGAACTGGGAGACAAGCCACTTCTGCTGTTAAGCCGCCTAGTTCGCGGTGCTTGGTTAGGAAGGCCCTGGCGGACGAATGCAATGCAGAAGCTGACGATCGCACTCTGCGGCAGACTGTGGTCTGTCATACTCACAACACGCCCAGCACAGCCACCACGATGTCTACCCAGAATCTGAGGAGCGCAGGAAGATATGTAAGTTTAAATAAGGGTCAAAGTCTTTCTCTACTCCTAAGTGAAGAAATGCACATTAAAAGTGGTGGGAACCTGTATTTTAAACCTTCGAATTGACAGCAGTCTAAAAGACAGATAACCCGTAGCAAGGGTTTCCGTGGTGATGCTATGAATCAGGGAGCCCTTTGAAAGGGAGATTTGACCAAGCAGAGCCACACTTAAGATGCATGTGGCCTTTGACCCAGCATTTACTTTCACTTCTGGGAGTGCACATGGAAGTACACACTCCCCTGAGGCAGAGAGATTTATGTTTTGGGGTGTGTACGTTGCAGAACTCCTTTATAATAACACAAGAAATAGGACAAAAATAGCAAAATGACCATCGACACAAATTAGTTCAATGACAGTAATTCACAAATGGAATATTAGGCAGCCATGAATGTGTGTGTGCGTGTATGAATGCAGGTGCATACGCACTCCCAAGCTCAACTAGACTTTTTCCAGAAGGTTCCAGGAGGAGTATGGAAGAGCCCCCAGGGAACAGTGGCTTGCGTATCTTTGTGACACTTGGGCTTTTCATTTTTCCATACGTGCTCTGACTTTCCTTTAAAATCATCCGTTAAGTATTCTTGAATGCCTTCATTTCCATTAACACGATGCTAGACTGGGCTCTGTTTTTATAAAATAATCATGGGCTTTCAATGAACAGTTGGCACTCCACAGAGGAAGCTATGAAAACAGAACCGTGCAGCTGGCCCCTGCACATTCGCTTCAGCGCTGACGCTGTTGCAAATGCAGCCCGGCGGCGTAGGATAAAGACTCCTAATCAGTTCATTTCTGGACAAAGAAAAGGCCAACCTTGCCTGCAAGGTACGAGAGAGCTTTGAAGTACATATCTCCTCTTAAGATCATTCGTCATCACTTCCATCTCGTACATTAGAAGGCTGGGTTCCAATTTGCCCCGTCCACATATTTATACCCTGTAGTTGATTTGATTTCAAGCACATCTTACAATCTGTGTTTTGTGCTTAAAAGGAAAGAAGAAATTGTTCATAGTAACAAAAACATGGACCATGAAACTTGCATTGAAGAGCTAGGAAGGGGAAAACCTGACATCTTAGATTTGCAGATTTCTTTCCAGCTTCCAAAAATTATGCCAGGAAGTATGACAAACTTAAAACATTCTCAAGTGCCAACAATTTTCAATGTCGCTGCTGAGCAGACAGGCTGTAATTGTTAAGAACACTTCTGACGAACCCATGGAAAGGAAAGCACTTGACATTTATTTAATTGTGCTGCATTAAAAGGTGAGTAGTTACCAAAGTGGATATTGTGATAATGAGTAGATTGTGCGTAACAATAAGATACAGATTTGAACTCATCACCTTTGGAATTTGGCAAGGCCTCTTTGATCAGCCAGACTGTGGATCATTTATAGATATCGAATTAACGGAGGTACGTCTGCAGAATTCAGGAAATCTGACAGCTCAACGTGGCAGAAACAGAAGGCTGCTTTCAGATGCTGAGCCAGCTTTTTTGTCGCGGAGCTGAGTCACTCTTGCCAAGGTTTGAGCATCTCTGGGCAGTCCAAAGGGCCCTGAACTTGGAGTCCTGAACGTCAGTACCATTTCTCTGATTCACTGGGGTCGTATTGTACCCTTGAGATGCACATCGTGAAGACCTAACCTGGAGCACCTCAGAATATGACCCGACTTGGAAATAGGATCAATGAAGATGTGATTAAGTTGAGACGAGGTCATAAAGGTGGGTCCCAATCCAATATGACCACTGCCCTTATGAAAAGGGCAATTTGGAGACACACACACACATAAAGAACGCTGTGTGATGACGAAGCCAGAGATGGGCGTGATTCATCCTCAAGCCAGGGAGCACCAAAGATGGCTGGCCAGCGAACCACCAAAAGCTGGGAGACAGGCCTGGGACAGAGTCCCTCAGTGCCCTGTGATGGAACCGACCTTCCCCATGCTTCGATCTCACACTTTTATCCTCTTGTATTGGTGAGAGAATAAACTTCAGCCAGGACTCATGTCCCTGCAGAATGCCTATGGCCAACAATGAGGAAGGAACAATTGATTGGTTCCATCATGGGTAGGACATCCCATCAGCAGAACGAGGCTAACCTCAAAATATTTCAAGGAAAACACACTGAACCTTCCTCAAAAGATTATATTCCAGTAAGACCTATACTCGAAATGTTTAAATTGACCCTATGGCCAAACCCTCTGGAAGTTGGGGAAATCAGTCCTGAAAGGAAAACCATGCCCCCAAATTAGAATTTACATTTGCATTCCTAATGAGATTTGTATGACTTCTGGTAGACACAATTTTAGAGCATGAAGGAGGCAGCCTTTCAAGTTGACATGTGTGAGTGTCTCGTACCGGCAGAAAGAGTATAAAACAAAGTCTAACCATGTGAAAAGACACACATGAGGGTTCCAGCCCCCATGCTGTATGCCCGTGGACGTCCCTCGTTTTATTGCGTCTCTCCTAAAGAACCTTTGGTCAGCTCCGAAGAGTAGCCATGCACCTCTCAAGATGTGACATCTGAGTGGTCAGCCCTGAGCTCATGTCCTGGCCCCACATCCACTGGCCAGGCATCCACGGGGCTGCCCCTCTGCTAAACCTTTGCACATGCTCAATTCTACATCTCCCACAGCTCAGCAAATCCTAAGCTGGGATGCTGCACAAAGCTTGAGTAGAAGGCAGTTGAGAGAGACCACGCAGAAAACAAGAAAACTTGAAACAGGTTCCTACGTATGGTGCTCATACTTCCCATGGACAAATGTCCCCCATGTCCAGTGTGGCAGGGATGGTAAGGGATGTCAATTTCTAGGAGACAGAACGCTCCTTGGATAATTGGCTTGGCTTGAAGACTCCCAAACCACCTTTCCCAATCTTCCTGTTCCTTTTCACTCTAAGTCAGACTTACATTGAGTTCTAGTGGTTCTCCCAGCCTCACCCAGATCCCACCCCCTTTCTCCCTCAGGCAGGTATGTCTCTGAAGACCATCCTTTCCCGCTGAATCACGGCTTGTCTGTTCTCCAAAGTCCATCTTGGAGTCGCCTTAGGGATCGCAGACGTACCCAAGCATCCTGTGTAACCTCTGCCATCCAAGATGGTATGTCTGTTTGTTTTTCTAAAACGGTAGCTGTTTTTTGTAAAATGAGAAGTCTTCACCAACACAGGAAGATGAGGAAAAAATGCCCCCAGATTTCGAATGACTCTTAGACTCTTCTGGGGCCATGATTGTTTCAAAAGTGATTACGGTTTATGGAGCACCTGGGTGGCTCAGTTTATTAAGCATCCGACTCTTGATTTCGGCTCAGGTTATGATCTCATGGGTCTTGAGTTCAAGCCCCACGTCAGGCTCCCTCTCTCTCTGTCCCTCCCCCTCCCACTCTAAAAAATTAATAAATAAAAATAAACTTTAAAAAAATGGTTAGGGTTTAGTTTGGGTAAAAATACAAGCTCACCAAGCAACTGTTAGATGTTCATGGTCACAAAAGAAGTCTGGTTGTGTCTGATGGATGTACATAATTTTTTGGGGATCCTCTTCAGGACCAAAACAAAGGTAGGTCAGAGCTCAAGAATATCAATATTTAAAAAAAATAGTCTGATGTGTAGAATTAAACAAGTAAGAGCTAAAGAGAGAGGTGAATCCCAAGACGTATTATAGTGTGGTTTATATTTTTTCTTTCTTTTTCTCTTTCTTTCTTTCTTTCTTCTTCCTTCCTTCCTTCTTTTTTTTTTTTTGAGTCTACTCCTAAGCTGTCCCAAATACATGTATTTAGGTCAAAAGCTAGGCTCTGTTACTCAGTGATACCTATCTGGGTTGACCTGGATCACATTTTCTTTTTTAAATGCCAACATCCAGGTCCATCCAAGTCACAGAAATCTTGATTGAACTGGTAGCAACGTGGATTCTGACCATGCAGGAGATGTTCTAAACCCCTCCCCAGTCCTCCCTCCCCCAGTAATGACAACACACAGCTGAAGTGGAAAGGCCTATCTCCCGTGTTTGGCTACCTTGTTAATGTTAAGCAATTTAAATGATCAAATCTGTAACATAAGATTGTCCACAGAAATGCATAAATGTTATAAAAAATATTCCTTAAGAACCTAGCTGCTTTAAACAGCTATGTAATAGTTTTAAAAATGATGAAATAGGCAGAACTTTATATGTAATAGGAGCTAAGTGATTTATATCTGTTAGTCCACTTAATATTTGCAACAAACTCAAGGAAACATGATAACACCATCTTCCTTTTGATCTGATGTAAGAATTAGTTGTATTTTGGTGTGTGAATAAGATGTTTTTGTATTTTTCTATGATTTATTACATGAAAATGAATAGTTGCTATCATTGATTAGAAGTTTCAATAATGCTGCGCAAATAAATCGGTGGAAATACAAAAGCACAAATTTAGGGACTTTTGACTAACGCAGATGTAATTTTAGGTTCATTCGATTGCATTCCTTGCCCCCCCTCCCAAAGATATCCAGCAAGCAAATGTAANGAATAGTTGCTATCATTGATTAGAAGTTTCAATAATGCTGCGCAAATAAATCGGTGGAAATACAAAAGCACATATTTAGGGACTTTTGACTAACGCAGATGTAATTTTAGGTTCATTTGATTGCATTCCTTGCCCCCCTCCCGAAGATATCCAGCAAGCAAATGTAGATAGATAAGAAAGCGTTTTCTCGATCTTCTCTGTGTGATAAAAAGATAAGACTAGCCAATTGTGCAGCTTCAAGTTTTCTAGCAACCTCTCCAAAAATAAGCAAAACAGGTGAAATCAATTCTAGCAATATGTGTCATATGACCAAATCTAGACAAAATATCATCCTCCCAACATGTGATTGATATAAAAATCTTCATGGTGTACCTGGCATCCTTCCTGTTGTGGTTCTGAGTGTTTGAGATCTGATGTGTATTTTCCACGTTGAGCACGTCTCAGGTTGGACTGGCCACGTGTCAAGTGCTTATGGTCACGTGGGACCGCTGCCATCTGTGCAGCAAAGACCTGCTTCCTTATTTTCTCCAGTCAATAACCTGTGCACACATCATCGATATCCAAGCAACGTAGGATGTTAGAGATGGATGAGGCCATAAATATTTTCTGGTCAAGAGGCATTTTACCAAGGATAAGTCTAGGACTCCAGAGAGTTTAACTCGCTTGTCTAGGTCACAAAATCAATAGCAAAACTAGGATTAACCTCATTCTCAGCACTGGATGGATACCTTTTATACTTGTGTGTGTAAATTTAGTTACCGTGTACTTTTTCCTATGCTAGTGTCCTAGGATGATAGGCATTCTTGGGATCATCATTCTAGTACGGTATGCAGACACCACGGTGATCCCTGTGCTTCGCACCCCATCATGTTCATGCACTGAAATCCCCTCCCCTTGAATATGGGTGGGTGCTGTGCTTTGCTTCTGGCCAAGAACATAACAATGGTGAGGGAGCTTGCTCAAAGGGCGAATTTCCTGGGCGTCATCTAACCAAGTGAATGCCCTCCCCAACCTGAGGGACTCTCTCTGCTAACCTGATGACATAAGCATCTATGTGGTAGAAATTCAAATGGCAGGGAACAATGGGTGACCTCTAGGAATTGTGGACAGCCTCCAAGACCTGTGGGCAGCCTCTAGCCAGTAGGTGACAAAAAAGGCGTGACCCTCAGTCATACACCTGCAAAGAAATGAGCTCTGTTGACAAGTCGAATGCGTTTGCAATGGATTCTCCCATTTGAACCTCCAGATGCAAACACAGCCCAGCTATGACCTTGATCATAGCCTTTTGGGATTCTAAGCAAGGATGGAGCTAAGGCATGCTGCAAAGCCACAGAAACTATAAACAAATACATGTCTATTGTTTTCAGCCTCTGTGACTGAGATAATTTGTTAAACAACCATACAAAACAAATATCATCTCTGTTCCCAAAATTTCATCAAGTGTACCATACAGATAACTGATGACTTCTTAACAGTGGAATCAATGATTAATTTCTTTTTTTTTTTTAAAGATTTTATTTATTTATTTGACAGAGATAGAGACAGCCAGCGAGAGAGGGGACACAAGCAGGGGGAGTGGGAGAGGAAGAAGCAGGCTCACAACAGAGGAGCCTGACGTGGGGCGATCCCATAACGCCGGGATCACGCCCTGAGCCGAAGGCAGACGCTTAACCGCTGTGCCACCCAGGCGCCCCACAATGATTAATTTCTTAAAGACACTCCTTCAGGGGCAGCTGGGTAGCGCAGTCGTTAAGTGTCTGCCTTTGGCTCAGGGCGTGATCCCAGCGTTCCGGGATCGAGTCCCACATGGGGCTCCTCCGCTGGGAGCCTTCTTCTTCCTCTCCCACTCCCTCTGCTTGTGTTCCCTCTCTCGCTGGCTGTCTCTATCTCTGTCACATAAATAAATAAAATCTTAAAAAAAAAATAAAGACTCTCCTTCAAAGCAAGTGATTGTTGGAGAGTGAGTAAATCAGGTAGATCACTTGAATGGCATTTAAGTCATTTTTATGCATTCGTAATATATACCTTTCAGGTTTATGTGTCAGTTTTGTTGTTTGATCCACTGAGATTAAACAATCTTAAGGGACATTGTGATTTCTTTTTAGAAAATCAAGTCACTTGGGTGCCCATAAGACATGGTCATACAAAAATCCCAAAAGTCTGCTAATACTTCTTAGAACCATAATGTACAAAAGATCAAGATTTTCAAAAATTAGGATGTGGAGTTACATAACAAGAAGAGGAGGGTAAAGTTCAGATTTTGGTCAGGGGTCGCAGGCCGAGCTGCTACAGCATATAAGGACCACGGGTTTCGATGCCAAGGCTTTATAAATGATCCTGCTTATACGTCTGAATGATAGCTTAACAGCTGTTCCATCAGGGGATGTCTGGTCGTTCACACAAAGGCCACCACTCATTTATTAAAAGCCTTTGGCATTATAAAACAAGAGAGAGAAAAAAAATCAATGTGTTCACTTCAAAAGTCAATAGATTGCTGATGTTTGGGGGTGAGTGTAGAAAGTATATAATTGCACACATCTTGAGAAAGGAGAGACCTCATATTTAAAACTGTCACACAGGGCGCCTGGGTAAGCAATATTCATGTCTTGGTACGTTCAGTTCCCTGAGTGATAAAACAACAGGGATAATACTCATAGCTTGATTAAATATTTATTCTAAATCAGTCACTCTGCTAAGGGCTCTAAAAAGTCCACACTTTATCTACCTAATGACTGTGATGGAGGGAATATTAGTCACCCCAATTAATAAATGAGCAAAATGTGTCAGAGTGAAGCAAAGTCTGTTTGGATTCAGAACCAAGATCTCCAACTCTCTGCTTCACTGACATTATAATGGGATCATCCATGTACGGGGTCTGTATTGCCGTGTGATGAATTATCCCAGGACATAGCATCTTAACACACGGATTAAACGAAACCATTTACTACCTTACAGTTTCTGTAGCTCAGGAATCTGGGCTTGGGTGGGTCTGGTGCTCAGGGTCTCGCAAGGGTACCATCACGATGTTCACTGGTGGAGAGCTATGTGCTTCTCACCTTGCCCGGGTTGTTGGCAGTACTGAGTTCCTTGCGGCCATAGCACTGAGTACTCCGGCCGTGTCTGGAGATCAGGCAGAGGCCACTGTCCTGTCCCAGACGCCATCTTCAACAGCTCACCAGATGGACCTTCCAACATGACCACCTACTTCCTCAACATGACCAACAGAAAGTGTCTACAGAGAATCTGGTGGCAGGATGGAGGTCTCTGCAGCATAAGCCAATGTGGACGTCCTCAGATCCTGGGCACCCCAAGGAGGGGGACATACACAGGATGCTATACCACAAGATGGTGGCCATTGGGAGTCACCTTAAATTCTGTCCACAACAGATAGAGCCCGAACCAGCTTCTCCAGTGTGGCTGCTGACTTCAATGACCCAGAGCAGAACCTTTTTCTCAGGGAGGGCCCCGTGCATCTTGTAAGGACTTCCATCTGATTAAGTCAGACCCACCCCAGATGACCTCCTTTTAGTTGAACTCAAAAGCAATCAATGTGAAAACCATAAATGACATTTGCAATCTCCCTTAAAATTTTCCATCCCGTGTGTCTAGAAACAAGTCATTCTAAGGGAATTCACACTTTTCTGAACACCAGGGAATGGGAATCATCAGGGTCACCCTGGAAATATAGCGTCTGTCACACTATGTTTGAAATGCTTATGCACAGTATCTGAGAATCTAGAATTCCAATCACAGCCATCTATGATGCAAGTTAATAAAAGAAATAAAGATTTTTTTCAGGCATGAACGGCTCCAAAAATATTTTACCATAGTGTCGTAAAGACACTATGAAAGGATGTACTTCAGCAGAAAGAGTAATAAACTCGATAGGAGGTCTAGGATTCAACGGGCCACATAAATAAAGGCCATAGGAGCTATTTCGGTAAATCTATAAATACACATTAATTGCAAAAATGACTTTAATGCAGTACTAATATTTATACTGAAAAGTAAGCTGGGATAGAAATGCTAACACAGGGGCGCCTGGGTGGCACAGCGGTTAAGCGTCTGTCTTCGGCTCAGGGCGTGATCCCGGCGTTATGGGATCGAGCCCCCACATCAAGCTCCTCCGCTGGGAGCCTGCTTCTTCCTCTCCCGCTCCCCCTGCTTGTGTTCCCTCTCTCGCTGGCTGTCTCTATCTCTGTCAAATAAATAAATAAAATCTTTAAAAAAAAAAAAAAAAGAAAGAAATGCTAACACAGTGTGAGCCAGGACTGAGGGGTGGGGAACGTATTTGACCACTGTGAGCACCTTAACACCATCGTCTTGTGCAGAAAGAGGATAAAGTTACTTAAGTGATTTAAAGTTCATTAAGAAATTGGAAATCTGGACATTTAAAAGAACAAGTGGCAAAAGTAAGAAAACAGAAAGAGAGAAGAAAAGAAGTCACACACAGGGCAGAGTGAGAAATGGAAATGCAATTTGAGAGAGTAGGAATATGTTCAATTATATCAGGAATCACAGTCCACATAAAAGACTAACCTCCCCCTCCCCACCCCCGGTAACAGGTACAGACACTCAGGCCAGATTAGAACGGATGAAAACAATGATGCATCCCCGGACTATTTACTAACGACCCATCTATACAAAACAGCAAAAACCATTTGAAAATAATGAAAATGAAAATTGCACAATAACCAAAATGCGGCAGACATACAATCGAATTGAAGACGAAAGCAGGGAACAGACGTTAGAGTATTACATCATCAGAAAAACATTCCACTGAAAATGCATGATAACCTCAAACTTGTGTTTTAATGCTAACAACAGTCTTGACATACCTAATGTTCAAAATGACAGAATTACCCAAAAACATTTTATTTACTTATTTTTAAAGATTTTATTTTTTTAAAGTAATCTCTATACCCAACGTGGGGCTCGAACTCACAACCCTGAGATCGAGTCACATGCTTTACTGACTGAGCCATCAAGGTGCCCCTCCCAAAAATACTTTTTTTAAATTAAGATTTTATTTATTTTTTTGAGAGAGAGAGAGGGAGCAGGAGCATGGGGGAGGGGCAGAGGGAGAGGGAGAAGCAGACTCCCCGCTGAGCAGGGAGCCGGGGGCTGATCCCAGGAATCTGAGATCATGACCTGAGCCGAAGGCAGATGGTTAACGACTGAGCCACCCAGGTGCTCCTAAAGATATCTTTTTAAAAAGATTTTATTTACTTATTTGAGAGCAAACCAGAGCGAGAGACTGTCCCCTAAGGAGACAGCCTGACATGAGGCTCGATCCCAGGACCCCAAGACCATGACCCGAGATGCAGGCAGCCGCTCAACGGATTGAGCCACCCAAGGGGCCCCTGTGAACCAAAGATATTTAAAAAAACCCATCTTCAGTGAGAGAATTGAGTGACCGTCTGTCCTGTATTATAAAAGGAAACAGATACAAAAACAAAACAAGGGTAAAACCTGGAATCTGGTCATTAACGCCCTTGATCTAATTGATACAGCAGCTGAATACACACAACAAAAAAGACATTCAGCATAATTTTTGCAGGACGCCTGAATCAGTGACCAAGTATAACAAGTGTTGCAAAGGAAATCTGAAAAAGAAGATAAACGGTGAAAACATATCGCACAGAAAGTTAAAAATAGTGTGAGATCACTAATTATGATTTTCTTCATAGATGTTGAAATTTTAGGTACAGGTTCCTAAAAATTAGGCAGTGGATTTTTGTCACACCTTTGTTAGAACCCTGGGTCTTATTAAATGCCAGGAAAAACACTGTGCCAGTCATCAAACAAAACTGTCATTGGGGAAGTTAATAAAAAGGTACATGATAACATAGATAGGTTAGAAATGTCCTTTTTAAAACTACCCCTAGGATAATTTAATAGTTAAATATATAAGACAAATTTCTAACTTTATTTCTCTTAACATTGTAGCTACTGTTTAGCTCTTTGAAGAGCTGTTTACAACCTGAACGTAGAAATTGACCAGTAGCTTACAGGAAGACCGACCTTCCGACCTTCCGGCTGGGGTCATTGCTACACAGTAGGAAATCCCACAGCGAGGGGGGGAAAAAAAGTACTGTTGCTGCATAATCTTTGACAGCATAATTTTGTATAACAATGTAATAATCACATTAAAGTCATTACCTTTCCATACAACCTAGTCCTATAATAAAAGGAACTGAGAAAATTAAATTAGTTGTAGGGCACTATTAACCCGAGCACGTTTGATTTTAAGTGTGAAGCAATTAAAGAGAAAACAACATTCATTTAATTATTTTCTCTGAAATAAGATTATCTTCAGAAACCATTTGGCACTTTTCAAAAACATTATTATTTTCCTCTCTCCTTCCTGTATCCAAATATATATTTGGAGAGTGATTCAGGCATAGATGTTCTGAACATTTAACAGCTAGGAGAGTGGGTCATGTTAAAGCTAATAAAAAGATGTTGGGTGATAATCGCACCCGTGAAGATCATGTACCCAAGCATTTTCCCCTTTGTAGCTACAGAATGTAAGCTGAGTGTCAGCCAGGGCCTCCTAAATCCTCCTGTCTTCCGAGGTCCGTGTCATAGGCACCTATGAAAGGATGAAGGGCCCATTCACCATCTGCGTGGATGGCCCATCACCGTCCTCAGGGCCCCAGGGGGCTTGCAAACTCTGATCCCTCCGTTTTGGGGACTGGGGTGCACCTTGCATGGTTCCTTCCTACTGCAAAGGGCGGACAGCCTCCCGGGGTTCCTCCACCAAGCTCAGTGGACACTCTTCCAAGGCTAGGGAAGCTGAGGGCGTTGAAGACGGATTATGGACAGGACAGTGGGAGCAACTCCTTCCCAATTCCTTTCCCACACTCCTCCCCTAAGCCCACTCTCATGCCTGGCCTATCTGTTCCCATCCTTCACCCTCTCACCAGACCTGCCCTCTGAAACCCCAAATCCTCGCTGACGCAGAACTGCTATCTTTCTCTGTCTTTGAGTCCTCTCTTTCCAGGTCAGGTGCACAGACATCACCCTTCACACCCGGACAGGTATTTCCAGGTGTTTTCCGAAGCCAGGACTGGGCAAACGTCTTCCATAGAGACACAGTAACTACTGTGGCTTTGCAGGTGGGATGGTCAGTGTGGCGACTTCTCCACCCTTCCAGGAAGCGTGGAGCATGAAAGCAGGCTGTGCCAATGAACATTACATAAGGACACTGCAATTTAAATCTCCTTTCATCTCCTTCCATCAATGAAGGGTCTTCCTTCATTTATTTTTCAACATCTCCAATGTACCATGCTTTCTAGAGCTTGCAAGTTCTATGGCTATGGCTGGACTTGGCCCAGAGACCACGGTTTTCCAAACCCTGCCATGAAGAACGAGGTTCTCCATTGCTGTGATTCTTGACATGCAGTCTGTGAACCTCGCAGCAGGCTGATTTTTAAAATAATGCTTTAAATGTTTAATGACACTTAGAAAAATGTGTGACATGAGGAAGAGCGTCCATAGAGCAGGGAAACTTGGACTTGAGACCTAGGTCAGAGTCACTTATGCACAACTTGAAGAATCAGCATCTGTGGAAAATGACATAATAGTAATTCCTCTGTTGCCCAGTTCTGTGGATTTTTGAGCAGCAAAAATGAAGGAAAATGGAGAGTCTCAGTAACTATGTCATTTCCTAAAAATGAAATCCTATGAAAAGGAGCTTATGTGGCTGGGATTTGATTATTCAAACATTGAATGGAGAACCATTATTACTTCCAAGCATTACAACAAACACACCCAGGAAAAGAAATAGAATTTCACCATATTTGCTCTCCCTCATTCTGCCTTTTTTTAAAGTAATTAATAAAGGGGCACCTGGGTGGCTCAGTCGGTGAAGCGTCTGTCTGCCTTCGGTTCAGATCATGATCTCAGGATCCTGGGATCTAGGTCCCAACTCAGCGGGGAGCCTGCTTCTCCCTCTCCCTCTGCCCCTCCGCCTGCTTGTGCTCTGTCTCTCTCTCAAATGAAGAAGCAAAATCTTAAAAATATAAAGTAATAAATAGATATGGTATCAATTGATTCACACCCACAACTTAGATACCATGATGGGATTGCCCCCAAACTGAAAATCATTCTGGAGTGCTCTGATCAGCACTAAATCTTCAATTCAGAGGTTGATAGGGATCAAGAAAGAACTACTGGAAGAAAACACGTTTGCCTTGGAATTTTTCCCTGTTAGCTCCATCCTTGGCCTCCACATTCCAGATTCCAGATTCCCGCCGGCAAGCATGCTCTTGGTAACGACCCACAGGCAGGCAGCTTGAATATGATTCCAGGCAAACATACAAAGTGTACGACGCCCAATCTCTGGTCACATTAGTTTTGTGTTAAATTATTTTCATGTTTTTACTGATTAAAACTTTTGCCATTGCCCTCTTACCGTCTTGGGGGTGTGTGTGTATGTGTGTGTACCGAATCCCACAGTCAAATTTCCTAGCTCTTTTGGGTACATATATCTCTAAATTACATGGTGGTCCGGGCCCCTCATATTGGGATTTGTGGCATGAAGCAAATCTATCCTTCCAGGCAAAGAATGATCATCATGGGAAAGGCAATGCTTGTTGGAGAATAAAGGATCAGAGGGTTCAGTTTCTCCTGCTGAACGTTCTATCTGCGGAACGAAACTGGGATCCACATTGCATTCCTTTGTGTTTAGTGCACGGTATGACACTTAATAAATAATAAATCCAACAACAGCTTGTACAATAGCCCTATTCTGCTTAACAAAAATAATCCTCCTTTAAATAAATGACTTCATTGTTTAGGCCCAAATGTAGCTAGGGGAGACATTCCTTCTGTTCCCGTCTCTAGATTTATTTAAGAATGAAATGGGAGGAAGAAATGTATAAATATGGGGTGGAAAATCCCATTACAGTAAAGTGGAGATAAACATTTCTAAATTGAATTCTTTGCGTAGTCTTTCCTATTTTCAATTCCTACAGAAAAGCTGTAATGTGTTTTCTTTATCCTTTCTACAGTCTTGAAATCAAAACTTTTCCTAAATAGTGCCAAACAGTGGGTGTAAAAGTTAAAGAAGGAAATCAAAGTGGTTGTAGCTTGTCTTGATGCCCAGAGCAAATCAACACTGACTGAATGGCCAGGCCAAATTGGTTGTTCAGTTTCAAGGTCTACCCAAACAAATTGGGTGTGCTTTCCATTCATATGACTGCAGACCTATTAGGACAGCCGATCCTGTTCCAAAAAAACAACAAAACAACAACAACAAAAACCCTTAATTTCAACTTTGTGTGCCTTCTGACTCACCCAGAAAGAGAATCAACTGTCTTCGGTTTCAGGTTTTCTTAGATAAATCCACAGTATCTTTCAAGGCAACATTTCTTTAGGCTGTGTACGGATTTGTTTGCAGAAAAGCAGGAGTGGCTCAACACAGGGTTTCGCAAGAAGACTCTTTGACCAGGAGATGGGGGTGTAAGAGATCATCGGTTTTTTCCTTCTCATTTTCCAAATGAAAAAAAAATCCCTAGGGAAGACATTCTTCCAAGTGGTTATATTAAGTTCTATATTTATTTATCTTGACAGGAAGAGGTCCCAGGAAAATCCAAAAGGCAGTGTGCCCAAGTCCAGTCAGATCTGCCAATATTAAAATGACTCTGGGCGTCCAGAGGCTTTTCAGGCTTCCCGATAGCATATTTCTTAGCTAGATTCTCTTAGCTAGGTGCTTATATCTGCACTACCTTCGAACAGGTACTAGTCACGATAGATTCTCAGGGCAGATACACCCCGCTCCACGTAAACGCTCATACCCCAAGCAGATTGCAGAAACCTAGCTGCTAGCAGCTAAAACCTACCGTCATACGTTGGAGGGCACTTCTTAAACTTAAGGTGTCCCACAGATGCCATCTACAGAGAGGGATCCGATTTTACAACAATGAGATAGATGTTTTGGGGAGCCCACATTTGGGAAAAATGTGAAAACGGGCCGCGATGCGTTCTTCTAGTGAAAATTTGCTACTAGGTACAATGTATCCACACCCTGAAATAGACGTGCACACTGCATATTAGCTACCAGTCACTCAAGCAACTTGCCACCTAAGCTCATTGCCTTTATTACAATCCAAACGTAATTTACTGGGATTCTAGTGTGCTGGGAACAGCCAAGTATCTTCTAGCGCCCCCCCACCCCGTTTTTTGCACTAGTATTTTCACTGTAGATCTCTGCCTTTCATCCCGGGTAAAGCTGGTAGCCATGCACCATGCATCCCCGTTAAATGAGAACACATTTAAAGAAAGAAGGAGCTGTCCATTCAAACCACCAGAAAGAACTTGGATGTCAGTGATGTGCCTTCCCGGGAGTATCCCCTGCCGAAAAACCAAGAGCTTTGCACAGCTTTTGAAAAAAAAAAAAAAAGAAAGAAAGAAAGAAATGTAACATCATTTTCCTAAGTTGTCTTTAAACATCGAACTTGACCAACAAAACATTTCAGCTGCCACTCTGAGAAAGTAAAGACGAATGACCTTGTAGGAGGAAACCTTTTCAATCTGCATAAACGCCCGTCCTCTTCCTGTCTCTTAACCTCCCACTAGCTGAGTATAAGAAATCAAATTTAGCACATTCCTATAGTTAAGTTCATAAATTGTTTCCTGTCTTTTTTTCCTCCTAAAATACAATATTCATCCATTGTAAATGTTCAAATTCAATCATTATATTACTTTTACTGAAATGTCTACTTTAATAAGAGAAAGCAAGAGATATTATAAGAACTAAATCTTATGAAAGGTTTTCACTAAAACCAGCTGAAATTTTTGTCACTATTATTAATCCCTTTAGAGTGTGAGATAAATGTTTAAATCGCTCTCCCTCAGCAAAACAAAACTCCATAATCTCACAGGAAAAAAAAAATTTGTGCTTTTAATTTTACATCCTTTAATTATCGTTTGATAGATCGTTGGCTTCTGATTTAAAAATAAGAGTTTGCCGTGTTTGCTCTCGATGGACAGGTGTAGAATATTTTGATGATTCCTGCTGAGTCACAATATCCACTGTAATTGTGCCTGATTCCCACTGGGGAGAGGTAGATCAGCTTTCTCGGATTTTCCAGTTAGATCACTGGGAGACTGATGGTATTCAGAATACCCAAGGGAGCTTTCGTGTGCCAAGAACACTTAACCCCCTGCATTTTGTTCATTGTCCATTTTGCTGAAATATAAAATTTCTTAAGCAACTTTGTAAACAATCTTTAAAGATTATCATCAGTAAAATGAATAAATAAAATGTATACATTGTAGAGTTATTGAACAACTTCAATGCCTACCTCCTAAGCCTATGAATAAAATCCCACGCTTGATGCCTCCATTTCTCTTCTGACTGTCCCACCCTTAACCCCCTTCCCAAATCATAAGAACCTGACCCCATCTCCTTGGGAGAAGGGCGGCGGCTCGGGGAAGGCAGTAACCAATCACCAGTTGCATTATAACCAACTTTGCAATTTTATTTAAATCTAAATTTGCATTTGCACATGGTAGGTTTGATGAGGTTTTATTTCGAGGAGTTTTTAAGAGTTAAGCATGATTAAGTTTTACATATGAAAACTTGATTACCAGGAAGCATGGTTGCTTTAGAAAGTTCTATGTTGGAGTGTGTGGGTGACGTAGTTGGTTAAGCAACTGACTCTTGGGTTCAGTTTAGCTCAGGATCTCTTGGTGGTGAGATCGAGGCCCGCACTGGGCTCCGCGCTCAGCCGGGAGTCTGCTTGGGATTCTCTCTCTCCCTCTGCCCCTCTTGCACCTGCTCTCGCTCTGAAATAAATAAATGTTAAAAAAAAAAAAGTTCTTCTATTTTGTCTGTGTGAAACTAGTAAAATATTGTATGTTAAATATCCTTGAGTTAAAAAAAAAAAAGTTCTGGATCCATAGTGAAAGGATCAGAATAGAAACACAGGGATCAGAAGAGAAGGGTTTACATTACCTCCATCACAGTAACGTGAATATTTTGCAAAGAATGATAATAAAGCCACCTGGAACAAAGCACATTTGTGAAAAGCCACGAAAACCCAAAGAAACTCAGAAATGGCAAAGTTAAACTAGTCAATTAACAGATAGTTATCCACACAACAATAGGAAAGCAATAGTGGGCTACGTTTAACTCTTCCATTAATGTGAATAGTTGATGCATCCGTTGTATTTGTGAATTCTGGGAGGGCATCCTACATACTCAAGGGCTTATCCACATACCACCTCCTGATTCTCTTTAGTGTTTGGGGTGCCATTATGGACCCCACTATATCATCAGATCCCTCTGTGTGTCTTCCTATTTCCACAGTCTGGGACATCACTTGGGTATAGAATATCAGCAACGATCCAAGTATTTCACCATGGAAATCATCACCTGCTACACATCAGGACTTACCTTGACCCAGAAACCCAATAGTGAAATATTTTCCTGCGTGCCGCTATGCTTCCCATGTATTTTGTCCACGACATAAATGCATTTCTTGAGGACCATGCCTTACACCATTTCTCGTACACATTAAAGTGTCCTGCACTCTACTGAGCCTATATACATTACTAAATTTATATTTACTTACTTTTTTGAGTGGCTGTGGATGCCATTTGAAGAAGCATAATGTCTTCTAATTTGCCTCTTAACTCATACGTTTAATGTCTAGTACCAGTGTTTATCAACCTATTGTCTATTATCACCCCAGCCCCAGGGCGACTTTGAAAACATGTTTTCCTAATCCCCTTCCCTGTGTTTTATATATAATATGTATCGGATATATTTATATAATAGATATGCTCTAAATCTGTTTCTGTACTATGTACATACAGTTGACCCCTGAATAACGTGGGTTTGAACTGTGCAGGTCTACTTACACATGGATTTTTTTTTTCAGTAAATACAGTGCAGTACTGTGAATGCATTTTCTCTTCCTTTGGATTTTTTGGGAAGCTTTCCCTTTTTTAAGATTGATTTATGTATTTGAGAGAGAGAGAGGACAAGCATGTGAGTTGGGGGAGGGGCAGAGAGAGAATCTTCAAGCAGATTGCCCACTGAGCACTGAGCCGATGGCCAGGCTCAACTCCATGACCCATGAGGTCATGACCTGAGCAGAAACCAAGAGTCAGACGCTCAGCTTATGAAGTCATAAGTCTCAGGTGCCCCTTCTCTGTGATTTTCTTAATGACGTTTTCTTTTGTCTAGCCTGCTTTGTTGTAAGAATGGGGTTTGCAATATATTTAGACGTTTTCTTTTGTCTAGCCTGCTTTGTTGTAAGAATGGGGTTTGCAATATATTTATAATATGTGTTAAGTGACTGTTTATGTTATCAATAAGGCTTCTGGTCAATAGTAGGCTAGTAGTGGTTAAGTGTTTGGTTACTCATGGATTTTGGACTGCCTGGGGGAGGGTCGGCACCCCTTACCCCTGCATTATTCAAGGGTCAACTGAGTATATTTATTTCTTCATACATAAAAAAAATAACTTTTTTTTTTTTGCCAGTTTTTACCCCCTTGAGGGTGGTACCACTCCTGTTAAGAATGCCACTGTGGGGGCGCCTGGGTGGCACAGCGGTTAAGCATCTGCCTTCGGCTCAGGGCATGATCCCGGCGTTATGGGATCGAGCCCCACATCAGGCTCCTCCGCTATGAGCCTGCTTCTTCCTCTCCCACTCCCCCTGCTTGTGTTTCCTCTCTCACTGGCTGTGTCTATCTCTGTCGAATAAATAAATAAAATCTTAAAAAAAAAAAAAAGAATGCCACTGTGTTTTCCCTTTCCTCGTTAGCTAAGCCACGTTACATGAAATTCTCCTTCAGTGTTTTACTTATGTGTCTTGCCGTCTCTGCATCTGTGTAAGAAAGAGAATGTTCTTTGAAGTCCTGCTGGTCACTTTATTAACTCCTTACATCAAAGGCATGTTTCCTAGACGTTTCAAAGCCTCACCTTCCTCATCTGTGTTATGGAGAGATTCAATACCCTCCTCCTCGACTTGCCAAAGAATATTCAGTAAGATAATATATTTGGAAAAGTCCATGCCATTCCCCGACAGGCCTTCCCTCCGCGTCCCTGGCTGTGCATAAAAATCAGCTGTTAGAGCTGCATTCAGATCAGCATCTTTTCAGAATGGCTGCAACATTTATGTTCCAGGACTGGCGGATGCTGATGAGGCCTTAAAAGAAATGGATGATGACTCTTGAAAACACAAAGGCAGAGTCACTGCATAATTGGGCTGTTTTTCCTGGAAATTGATGACAAACTGGTAAGAAAATATCAGCACACATTGGCCTTCCTGGTTTGGTTGCTTCTCTGTCACCCAGTGCACCGAGGCACACGGCGCTGCCTACCAAGCCAGATTCAGTGATGGATTTGTCTCCTTGGTAGTCCTGGGTACCCGTTCAGGAACTAGGTAGCATCTGCGATTTTACTCCATTTGGAAGCTATCAAGCCAGCCAGCCAGAGTTTCATGGATGCTGGCAGAAGACACGAACTCCCCAGGTCAGAGACAAGACATTATTATTCACAGCACGGCCAGCAGTGTGATTGCCCCCCTCTGCCCCCCACATTCCAAAGGGGCAGTGCACAGAGACCCGGGGGGATGCTCACGTGTATCCCGAGCTGATGGAAGTCAACTCTGTTATCATGGGAGCACACAGACCTGCCCTTGGCTCAGGGAAAAGACACTAGCCGTCCTTCCAGGCTGTTGACTATGGAAACCTTCTTGAAAAGATAGTGCAAAACACATAGAGCCAATACCTCCCTTGCAAGTTATATAGGACATGAGAGAGACCTACAAAGAGTGCCTCCTCTCATACATCACTTAAGTAACTGCTAGTTTTACGATGAATGCAAAGCGCTCTATGGATTTGAAGAGGGGAACATATAAGCCAAGAAAACCCATCTCCCCTCTGCTTTGCTATAGCTCTCAGTCATTCCAGCTCTTGATGAATGTCTCGAGCAGGAGCTAAACGTAGGAAGGAACTAAGTGTGGTTTCCCCACTGCCCGTCCTGACAGCTTTTTTGCCAATCCCAGCAACTTGTCTAGCACTTAACATTTATATCCCACATGCAAGATCTGGGGATGTGAGCTTCTCAGTGCTACAAAGTGCATGGGGCCAGATTAGAAGGGAGAGAAAAAGCAAAGAGAGGGAGCACTTCCATTCACCCAGATTCATCTTTTTCTAACACAGGTATAAGCGTGGGAGTCAGTCCTTTGCAAATGGAAAGTCCTGACCTCTTCTCAGACACAGAGGTCAGAAATTGGGCAGAAGTGAGTAATATTTGTAGATTAACAACCTGCTTTGCCACTCTGCTGTATTTAAATAATTAGATCTTGTTAATTTCATTGTTAAACTATTGATGCAAGGTTAAATATTTTCATGGGATCTGTGTAAGACCGAGTTAATAAATGGTATTCAAGGTGTTATTATCTCCTGGCATGAGACCAACCAGACCTGAAAGTGGAAAACACTAAAGGGGAAAAACAGTTCAGTTGGGATTCTGCTGTTTGCTTGCTTTCTCTCTTCTCCTCTTCCTGGTGCTCCCCATCCCCCCCTTCTCCTCCCTCCCCCTCTCTCTCTCTGCTTTAGCACTAATAGTAAGTAGATTTTAAATATCTAGACTACTATAATGAGGGAAAAAAACCCCTAAAATTGGCAATAACTAAGAGGGAAACCATGGTGGAGAGCTGGCAACTTCAAGCAAGGCATAGAGGGAAGTTTTTTCTCAAGGAACTTTCTAGCAGACTTATTCAGTTTCTCAGCCAATGTGGGGTGTTTGATTTCCATGAGAAATGAAAGTGTGTGTAATGAATTAAGAACAAGGTGGCTTGAAAGAAGCCAGATGGTTGAGGGGTGAGCCTTTGGAGAGGGGAAGACAGCCCTGCTTCTCTGACAAGGCAGGTGTGGTACAGACGGACCCAGTTGCCACAGTCTGGCCAAGACTGCAGTGAAGTGATTGTGTTTCCACCACTCATGTCAGGTGCCAACCCGGAGATGAGCTGAAGTCTTGGAGGTTGCAAGCGGCTGCCTAGTTTTTGTGCACCTTTCTGTTCATACAGAGGAGAAAGATTCGAGAAATCCCTCTGGGAGACCATTCTGCATGGTTGGAATCGCTCTTCCAAGGCCCTGGGCAAGCTTCCACGTGGGGAAGACCAGGGGGCATCAGAGCTGCACGGGCCTGGACCCAACGATGGGGAGGCTGTCCTGGAAGGGGCAGCCCCAGGTGTCCATCTAGACATGGGGATGGAGTTGAGGGTGGCAGAGGTCTCAGGCCATCCAGGGCTTCTCCACGGAAAGCTGGGTGTGGCCTGCAGCCCAGTGAAAGAAAGGGCCACGGGGTCCTTGGGCAAAAGGGGAGAATTGCTAAAGTATGTGGGCCCTGCTTTCTGCTGCCCAGTCCTTTCCAGGGGGGAAAAAAGTGTGTGTGTGAGAGAGAGGGAGACAGATAGAGACAGAGAGAGAGAGAGAGAAAGGGAGAAAGGAGAGATTTTCTTCCTTAGGATTATGAAACATATTTTGAATGTGAATTTAAGAATGGGAGCTATAAATAATTTTTATTTTCTTTAAATTGGCCAACTTGGAATAAACATTCCTTTGCAGTCTTGGAACCCATCTGCTAGGTGCTCCCATTAAAGATTATTGATTCCCGATTGCTATCAGAGAGGGCTTGTTTACCATCACTGTCAGGGATCTCAGGACAGAATAGCTTCATTATGCTAGTTATGGGCACAGGTGACTTGCGATGCTGTGGGCATGGGGACCTCTGGAGACAGTATTGGTAGGAAGACAAGGTGACACCCACCCTTCCCAGGAAATTTTGATTGATATTTCTGGAGTAATCTGCCCAATTTTTGAGTTGAAAATAGACTAAAGAAAATGAAACAAAATTCAATTTCTGTTATGAAAAAAGTGATGAGCATTTTTATTTTATGTATTTATTTTTTTAAGGTTTTATTTATTTACTTTAGAGAGAGAGTGCATGCACATGAGTGGGGGGGAGGGGCCCAAGGAGAAGGAGAGAATCTCAGCCAGACTCTGTGCTGAGCACAGTGATATGGGGCTCGATCTCACAGCCCTGAGGTCATGACCTGCGCCGACAGGAAGAGTCTGAAGCTTAACCCACTGAGCCACGCAGGTGCCTCATAATGAGCAATTAACCCACTGAGCCACGCAGGTGCCTCATAATGAGCAATTTAAATGGAAGCATGAGGGAGCTTATAGTCCAGGGAACAAGATGTGTGTACACGTGCACACACGACTCACACACATGACTCACTCACACCCCCTCTAAATGCTGTTAGAAGTACTAGATTAAGTGCTTTGAGAATACGGCAGTTGGAATGATGAATTTTTCTGATGGAGGATTTGGCGGGAGTGGGTGGTTGTATGAGGAAAGTATAAGTGCTTTGGAATTAAGTAACAGTTGCAAGCCTCTTACACCGTGGTTAGCACAGAGCTGACCAGGTAGAAGGGCGGATTCCCTAATCACCCCTTCAGCTGATGAGCTGTGAAAAGATCAAAGCTGTTGAGGAGAATTCTGAGCCAGGGTGAAGAAAGTCTATTTTGCTTGATGCAGGAATTACAGATTTCGTTGTCAACTCTGCCTTTCCTCTATTGATACCTTTTGGCAGGATTTATGAGCAGATGATGTGCTTCGGGTTCATTCATCTATGGTGTGTCGGAAAGAGCCAAGCAACCATTCTGAAAACTGTAAGATTTGTAACATACTGGCTCAACTTGTTCAGTGTTCTTTCCTGATCTCTGTGCTGCAGCTGGCTTACTGCCATCACCCTGCATATCCACTCAGGCACACATACACGCATGCATTCGTGCTTATGTCCTATGAGTTATCTGGTCCAGCACAGCAAATCACCCCAGACCTAGAAGCTGGAACGCATACAGACTGTCTCAGGGCTTCTGTGCAACCATAGTGGGACTGTGGCTTAGCTGACTGCTCTGCTCTAGGCTGTTCATGGGCTGCAACACCCGTGTCAGCTGGACAGGGGCTGAGGTCTCATCAGAAAACTCGAGTGGAGAAGAAGCCACTTCTGAGATCAAATAATTGTTGGTAGGATGCTGTACCTCACAGGTGAATGGACTGAGGACTTCACGGCACCATCAGTTTTTTGACATGAAGATGTGGCACAGGGTCCGCTGTTCTCTATGTAATTTTGGAAAATACAGAAAATTATTTTCCATATGTATCAGGAAAAACCACCGTATTACTAATATACCAATGCCTTATAACAGTTTGGTCCCCATTCAGAACAAATCCATTGGTCTTAATATATATGTTCTTGCTCCTTTGGTTTCACATGTACATGTACACACACACGTATATATATGTACACACACACATGTATGTGTACATGTCACATGCAAAGCGTATTTGCGATGCTTAACTTCACATCTCAATGAATGATGATACAAAGCTAAAATAATTATTTTAAAAAAGAGATTCCAAAATGAACCTGCAGTTCAAAAGGATAAAAGACAGCATTCATCCTAATAATTTTTTATCCACTACACTTTATTTTTAAAAAAGTTTTTTTATGGGTCGCCTGGGTGGTGCAGTCGTTAAGCGTCTGCCTTCGGTCAGGGCGTGACCCCAGCATTCTGGGATCGAGCCCCGCGTCGGGCTCCTTTGCTGGGAGCCTGCTTCTTCCTCTCCCACTCCCCCTGCTTGCGTTCTCTCTCTCGTTGGCTGTCTCTCTCTGTCAAATAAATAAATATAATCTTTAAAAAAATTATAAAAAAAAATAAAAAAGTTTTTAATTTAAATTCCAGTTAGTTAACATACAGTGTAATATTAGTTTCAGGTGTATGATTGAATGATTCAGCACTTCCCATACAACACCCGTGCTCGTCACAACAAGTGTCCTCCTCCCTCCCCATCATCTGTTTCCCCGCATCTCCCTACCCCCATCCCCTCTGATGACCATCAGCGTGTTCTCTAGAGTGAAGAGCCTGTTTCCTGGTTTGTCTCTCTCTTCTTTTCCTGATGCCAACTGCACTTTATTTAAACTGAAAATAACACACCATGTGGCATTCACCGAGATGTTCTAGTTTCTACTGGCATGGGTGACACGCGTCATTAACAAGAGAGGGCTGTCTGCTCTGGCGTCAGTACACAAAGTATGTCCGTGCTGCCCCTAATGTTAAACGTCCTTTTCTGCACCTCCCAATGCTAAATTTTTTTCTTTTCAAATGCAGATTCTCTGAAGTATAGAGTATGAAAGTAGGAAGAGAGGTAATATACATACACAGGACAAAGACACAGGGGCAGAATCAGGCATGAATCAACCATTCTGGGAGAATAAACATCTATCTATTATGTATCATATACATATATACAGAAAATTATATACATATGTACATAAGTATATGTACATATTTAGAAAATACGTATATATACAGAAAGTTATATGTGTACATATAGTTATTATGTCTATGTAGTTCTAATATTACAGAATGATATAAATTAATACATACTGATGAAATGGTGCATATATTTTATATATAAATATAGCATTATATATAATTACAACATATTATATATAACTATATTATATTATTATAACATTATTTTAAGTATATTAAATATATATTTATATATTTGTATATAACATATAGTAAGAATTATATATGAATATTATATATAATTATAATTATACCATATATTATTATACATACAATATAATATATATTATAGACTTTAATATATAATTATACCTCATATTTTATATAATTATTTTA
>NC_048238.1:3850312-3878440 GCF_002007445.2 Ailuropoda melanoleuca | reverse complement strand
TGAGTTAATATATACAATATAATATATAATATATAACTAATTTTAATTATATTTACAATATAAATATAAATACTGTTTTATAAATGTAAGTAAATATACATACAATATTATATATGTATGATGATAATATATTGTATTTTATGAATATATATATTTACATATAAAATAGAGGGATTATATATAATATATTGTTTGTAACCCTGTATATATATTATATCTAACCCTATATTATATATAACCTTATATATATTTTTAAAGCTATATATATTATATATAAATGATATAAATTATAAATATATGCATATTCATATAGCCCTATGTATGTTACCCATGTCTATTTTATATATAAATATATATACATTTTATATATGAGATATGTATGTGGGTATATATATTTGTATATGTAATTCCATGTAACTTAGAGAGAGGAAGTTTTATGTAGATTTTTCATAATTTTCAAGTGTGGTGAGTGTTCTTGTCAAAGGCACACAGACATTGTGAAAGATTTTCATAAAAAGTCTTAGGCGATAACAGTGAGAAAGTTGCTGCAAATGTCACTTAAAAATGAACTCTGGCTATTTGGGATTTAGTATTCTTGGTGTTCGTACAAAAGCAATAGTTAATGGCTTTCTCATCCACAGCGAATTCTGTGAAATTCAGGAGCTGGAATACTTTCTAAAAATCAGGGCCATTTAAAAGTCATTTAGGATAATCATGCCCAGTGATGAAATAATAACCAGGGAAAGAATTTAAAATAATCAGGTGGAAAGTCAGCACAGAGCGTATCTCTGTATAGTGGATGCATGTTACATAATTAATGGTGTTTTATGGGTTTTAAAATAACAGAAGGACAAAAGCTTAGGAAAGACTGGAAGTGGACCCTCGTCCATGAAGATTCAATTATTCCCATTTCTCAGATGCAAACATTGCATTGGGGCATGCCTGGCCTTCTTATTGGAAAATATAAACATTAATATGTTTCCTTATAGCTTTCTAAGTCTTATAGAACACTTTACCTACAAAATTGATGGGGATTGATAAGACAATTGCTTTTGTCTCTTCCAAGTAGGTGTCTATAACTATTTTAACATGGAAGAAAAGTACCTTACTTACATCTCTCTTAAGCGATGGACATGAATTTGAAATTCATTATAACTTAACATAGATGGGTCTGAAGTTTACTTTGCATCATTGAAAGGACAAGGTTTATTTAGCAACTTTGGAGAATACAATAAGAATTTGTAAAACACTAAGAGACTAAGTGTTTTTAAGGTTTCCAGCACTTTCTCTTATTCAGTCTATGTTGTTAATCATATTATAATCTAGTCATTAAATCCAATTTGGGAATACTACCACTTAAAAATTTTATAATAAATTAAGTACATAATGAAATCCAGTTATTTTTATTATATGTAATATATGTCTGAATCTCTATCCATCTATTGTCTATCTATCATCTATCTATCATATGGAAGTTATTTCATATTCTTTCCTTTCTCAAATTTATTAAAATTCATGCTCTGACATGGTCTCATATAACTGTGACCACCCAATGCGTTTACCATCATAATGTTGCAGAGAATTTTTTCCAAGGCTATGCATGCAATGGTAAATGAATGCAAAAACATACAATAAATAAGTAGATACATAAAAATAAAGTGGGACAGTTGTATTGATAAGAAAGGCCATTGATTAAAAATATTTCCTAATTAGCTACTTATGGGCAAAGACCATGTCTTATTTTTCCACCCTTGGTATTTTAAAGAGTTCTTGGAATAAGCAACAATTCTCAGATTCAAGAGTAGCAATCAGCAAACTGCTTAAAAAGGACCCCACCTCAATACCCCCATCTCTGAATCTGTCATACTGTTTCCCCCCCACCCTTCATTGTAAGACCACAATCATGGTTTCAACGTCCTTGTCAGGACCACACTCATGAACCTGCCTGCAACATTCCGCGGGAGCCCGTCAATAATCTGTTGATTCCCGAATGCCAAGGCGCTCTCCCATCCTCCCCGCTATGATCTCTGCATATTCTGCACCTCTGCACACAGTTGACTCCTGCCCACTCCTTTGCGAGTTGAAGCTCCTCCCTTGAATTCCATACCACACCTTGCTTTGCCAGCACTCTTGTGCAGGTGGGCCCAACCTGCTGTTCATATTCAGGCTGCCATTTGGATGCCTACTGCAAAGTCGCTTCCTCCAAAGACCTGTCTCTCCGTTTAAGCCAACACTTTCTCTCTTTTACACCAAAATTTCAAGTGTGCCATGCATGGAGCTTGCCGTCAGATTATTGACCCTACTCTAAGCTTCCTATTCCTGTCGGATCTCAGTCATCCAAAGTCTGCGTGCCAATCACATTGACAGGATCTGTCAGCATCTCGAGTCAAAGTCTTCAGTTTTCCTCCCACTCAACTTCTTTTGGCTTTGCATGTTAATATTTATCTTAGCCTTTCCATCCTGCAACATCAAGGCCATCTTCTAGACTTTTCTTGTTCTAAGGTCCCAGCCCACTGTTAACCAATTTCTAAGATTTCAAGTCTTCTAATGATTATTCCACCCACCTCTTGGTTTTAACTTTCACCATTACCACCTTAGTTTATGAATGCCCCAAAAGATTACTGTGCTCTCCTGTTCTAGAATGTGCCTGCTGTCAGCCATCCCTAACATGAAGCCATACCCTAAAATGCTTCAGGGTGAACCCCTTGAAACCAAATCTGTGCCTCTTGTGTGCTAAACTCAGCCATGATTCCAGTCAATGGATATCCATGACCCTCCATAACTTGGTCTGACCAATGGCTCATTATCCTTCTTCGTGAGGACTATGAACCTACCATGAACTCACCACCATTCGTATGTTCATGGTTTAATTTAAGGGCTTCTTACAAAAGAGTCACTTAGCAAAGTGTCCCTGAAAACGCAGGTCCCTAGAGCTAACGCAAGACCCACTAAATCTGGATCCTCCATGTTGAGTCCCAAGAGCATGGAGCAAGCTAACAAGGTGGTACTTAGGTACCTTGAACTTTCAGAACCTCCGTCTACTCTGTGTCCATTTCTCTCCCCCAGACTTTGTTCACTGGGAATGATTTCCCACCTCTGCTCTCCAATGCCCCATAAAAACCTTACTTATATATGAAACATTTTCTCATCTTCCCTTCAGGAAGCATGCGATGTTTCTCGTATGCTTCGAAGATGGCATATATTACCTTGGATTCTACTGATTTCACACCCTCTTAGATTTTCAGCATCTTGAATATTACACATATTTATAGCTCCGATACTGTGTGGCAGTTAATCAAATGGTACTTTTACCATTACATTCATAATTATTGTCCTACTTGGTCATATTTCTGTTTTGTTTTACTCCTTGTATTAGCTGAGCAATGAGAGAGTATTGCAGTGGCCTTCCTGTTTTAGCCAAGACTGCATTTAGGGTTCATTGCGTCAACCCCACGGGAGCATGCACGTTATCCCAGAATGCGGTTGATGGAGACAAGAAGACGGAATCATCGAGAAGAACAGTGGTACAGTAGACATTATTTGTCAGGTACCTTCCATTTCTCTGTTCCAGGCTCAGTTCATGTCAATGATCCTTCTTTGTACGCTATTGTTTTATCTTTCCATGACCTGCTTGTCCATCTCGCCATACTGCATAATTAGATTTCAGATGGGAGCACAAAGAACTATACCCTTATCTCTCCAAGAATTGTGGATGTTTTTAAAAGATTTTATTTATTTATTTGAGAGAGAGAATGAGAGAGAGAGAGCACAAGAGGGGGGAGGGTCAGAGGGAGAAGCAGACTCCCTGCTGAACAGGGAGCCCGATGCGGGACTTGATCCTGGAACTCCAGGATCATGACCTGAGCTGAAGGCAGTCGTTTAACCAACTGAGCCACCCAGGCGCCCCAAGAATTGTGGATTTAAATCTTTCCAACTCCATTCACCGCATTACAATCTGTTCTCCCAACAAACAGGTTAAGAACCTGTGTGTTTCGTTCTTCCTCTTTGGACCCTGGTCTCATGTGATTAGGATTGGGGAAACTGATAGACTCATACAATTATATATTCACTTTTTCTTAAAATAATTACTCAGTCTGCTTAAGTATTTTTCTTCAGGGACCAAAGCCTTTTTTTTTTTAAAAGTATTTTGTTAAAGCTTGATAAGATAATTTAGACCAGATAACAGATCTCAGAAAACAGGTCTGCTACTCAACCGTCCCACCCCCACACTAAGACAGACATTGAGATCTTACCCATGGATCCAAGCTCTCCCTCCCCAAGTTCACTTTTTCTTATGCTGCCTTAATATATTTAGACATGATCTCTCCTACGCCCATATCAATTCCTGTTTTCCTTTTCTTCTTTCCCTTCCTCACTCCTCTCTCTCTTTATCCATTATTAAGGACATCTTTTCTCTAGGACATCCACCCTTCCAAGAAACTCAAAAAATGTCTCCTTTGTTTTCAGAGTTTTGTTCCCTCCAACCCATTCTCCATTGTGATTGTCCTAAAACGTAAATCTTACTCTTTCTCCCCTACCATGGCTTACACTATGTTATCGGTGCCCTACTGCCAATGGGATAAATTCCACCTGTTCAGCACGGCATTCGACATCCTCCATAAATACGTCTCAGAACACTTTTTCACCCTGTTGTCTTACCTCCCTTGTTTGTGCACTCCGTGCCCTGCTCACACCCTCTCTGCTTACAATCCCCACCTGCAGGTCGTCAATGCTGTGCATTATCCACGGTGTTTCGTAGCTTTTCCCCTCAACTCTGCACCTGATGAATGACTATTTACTTCTCTTTCAAACAAAGACCCTTCCTTCAGCCTTTCCACCTGCATGGATCCCTATGAATTCATGCATCAGAGGACTTTTTCCACGCCTTGTAATCATTTCCTTTTCTTTCACTATTGGCTACCTTGCCCACCAGACCGTAAGCTTCTTCAAAGATAAATGAGTGTGACTTACTCACAAATGCATTTTCGGTGCTTAGGATTATGCCCTCGCTCAACAAATACTTGAATTTATAAATCAGTCAATTAACGAATACATTCTTGGCAAAGCCAATGACTTTCTGGCCTCCTGTAAAGTATCATATTCAAATGGAGGCTCTTTTCTAAGCTCTGCTTTGGGAAATCCATAGGTCCACTTCTCTATTTTCGTACTGGTATCTACATAGGTCACTGATTTGGGGGAGAGACTGTATTTATTAGCAATGCTGTTATGTTACTAGATCTTACATATGTATTCAATAATAGAAGAAAAATATATTTGTATAAAACATACAAGTTTCTTCTATTAGTGGAGATATATCTATCTATATCTATATATCTATATATGCAGGCCTGTATTTGTATATATCTTTTTGGTGAAAGGTGTTTTCATACATAGTATCTCATTTAATCATCCCCCAAAACCCACGAAAGAACGATTTTAAATCACTGTTTAACAGATGCAATCTCTTAGATTCATAGAATATGACACACTTTCTAAGAAGTCAAAGCTAGCGAGGATAGACAGTTGATATGAAAGTAGTTCCCCTGACTCAGTATCCATCACTTTCCCCTTTATTGGCCACACCCCCCCATGAGCTCCTCTGTCAAAACTTGTGAGGAATCCCGAATTACACCAACACAGCAAACACGGACTGCAGGTTGGATGCCTAGGTCTGCCGTCTAAGTGCAGAAGCAATGGTGGTCGGAGACATTATCTTTTTCCTACGATAAATAAATTCTTAGGTCTGTGAAATAATTTTAAGAAAAGCAAGCATGAATTTAGACCTTCTTGCATGTTGAGTCCTTGTGTTAACTCAGCTCATGCTGCAATGATACGAGGAAGTCATTACTTCTATCTTCTCCATTTTACGGATGCAGAGACAGAACGTTTAAATCCACAGCTAAGGTCATATGCAACTTAAGCCCAAGCAACGTAGTTTTAGAATCTCTGTTCATATGGCCACCACACTACACAGCGTCCCCTGATTTATCAGTTAGGGACCTCAGACATTGCCCATGCCGAGCCAACTCCTCTAAGCAATGATAAATCCCAGGTCCTATCACCACACTTGAAGCTGGCCAGGGAAAGATAAACTCCTGGACCCTGGAAGCGAAGATGAGTTATTTAAAAATAACTGGCCAAATCCTACCAACATCTCCAGGATTGTACTCATCAAAAACATCACTGTATCAGAAAAGAAACAAGCGAAATGCATCAACCCATCACCTGGGCATCAGGGAGACTCTGTCCTTTACAGACCTTCCATTGTAATTTGGTGCCAAAAAAATAAAAGATACTGTTGCTTTCCAGTATAAGCACACCACCACCCCGAACAGTAACACAGTTGTCAGCCTGACCACAGGGGATAGCTCCTTTCTGCTAGCGCTCTTGGAATGCAAACCCTCCAAGAGTTAAAGCTGTTTGCAAATACTGTAGCGTGTTTGGGGTGCAGGAGAGCAGAGCAGCCAGAGAGCTGGCTTTGCTGTGCGCGCCCCGGTGGCATGGTGGCCCAGTGTGACGCGCTCACCTGTTTCGCCACCCTGGCCCCGGGGATCTCTGTTACAGCTGGTTTGCAGTGGGATTAGCTGCTCTTTGCATTCGCTCGTCGCTGTGGATGTGGTTTCTGTAGTGATGGGACCCAGTGCGGAGATCTATTGGCTGCTGGCTTTGTAAATTTCATTCAGTTTGGTCCAATAGCAGACGGGGATCAGGGAGACATCAGGAGCTCTCTCTTCAGTCTCCCCTTTTCCTTGCAGACCCGTCTCTGTCTCTCAGCACAGAGCTCTTATTCAGACCTCGCTCTGCCTTTCCTGCTCCGACTCGGTTGCTCTCTCTTCCCGACTCTTTAGGGCCGAAACCACGAATTTCCTCCAAAAGGCCGCGTTGGTGGTCCCCACATTCCTTTGGAGGAGCAGATCCTAGCTGGGAATTCGAGAAAGCAGAGGCTCGTGGACGAAACACAGCCTTCCTGAATCCTACCCTGAGCCAGGCTTCCCCAGAAAAATCTGGATGTGTTAAAAAGAGCAGTTAACAGCCAATGCAGCTTTTCCACGACTAAGGTAGGTGCCGTTTTAAGATGTGTCTGTGGGTTATTGATTTATTTTTAAAGCCTTTTAGACGTTTGGACTTGTGTGTGCTCCCCAGCAAAACCCTCCCCAAAGGCGCCCGAGCTTCACTTCATCTGGCATTTTTCTTTCATTTTATTTTGGAAATTCGGACAAGACTTTCTCCCATCTGCCGCTCCATTTCTTAGGTGTGGGTGGGAGTGTGGACATATATGTGTGGTTTCATGCACAGCTCCACAGAAACATTTCATTTTTTTTTTCCCTTTTGACTTAAAAAAAAAAAATCGGGACCACCATGGTTTGGAAGCATTTTGCTGCAATCAGCTATTTGAACGGCTCTGGGGCCGTGTGTGATGTGTTTACAAAGTAGCACTGTCTTACATACAAATAAACAGAAGAGTGTGGCGGGGAGAGGAGGAAAAAAATTTATCTGCAGTACAGAGAGACCAGGAGCAAAGCGCCAGTTCTCTGCAAACCGGGACTGGAGATGAAGACCTGACTACTTCTGCAGACTGTGAGCAACCACGGGCTTTTTGGCTTTTTTTTTTTTTTCTTTTTCTTTCTTTCTTTTTTTTCCCCCTCCTTCTTCTTTAAGGAAACTGTCAGCTACCACCTCCTGGGGTGCTTTTTTTGGGTTAACCAGAGAGAAAAAAGGAAAACAGGCTTGGCTGGGGTTGCATTAAGCGATTTTTTTTTTCCTCCATCCTCTGCCGGCCTCGTAGATGACGGCTGATGTGATGCACGAAATAACGCACGTGATTGATTAGGACCTGGCTGGGCTTTGCTGGGGAGCGACCCGGGCGCGCCGGAGACCCCGGGTGGAGACCAAATGACGGTAGCTTCGAGCTGTTTCTGCAAAGCTGGGGAGCGGGCTCCATGCCCCTCTTTTCCCGTGCGTGTGGGTAGGGGGGAGGCAAGCGGCGGAAAGGGGGGTGGGTGGTGTTTTGCTGCTTCGGGAGCCTTTGGGTCTGGCCTGGACCTTTCCGGGGGACACGCAGCTGGCTGCCGAGCACCATCCCCGCGCTGCCGGCTTGTCTGCAGGACCACAAAAGTTGGTAGCTGCGGGGACAGGCGCCGGGCGCCCCAGCCCAGGTCTCAGGGGGATGAAGACCCCAAGTCCCTGCCCATAGAGAACCCGGTTCCTGGGAGCAGAGCCCGTGGGACGCACGGCCGGCCGGTACCCTGGTCTGTGGTGGTGGTGGTGGGGTCTGGGAACTCGATTCCGATATGTGGACCACCCCTATGGCCTCGGGCAACCTAGCAGAAACCCCCATCCCAAAGCTCTCCGCCGTCCCGCGCTGCAAATTCCCTCCTTACCCCCAACCGGTTTCGCGGCGGATTTCTCCCCCCCAATCCCGCGCGGCTCGGCCTGGCCCCCCTCCCACTCCAGTGGGCAGAGCTGATCGCCAAGATCCGGCCCCCGGCTGCCCCAGTCGGAGGTGGGGGCACAATGGGGAGTGGGCGAGGGGCCTTGAGACCCCGCAGCCAGCCCTTGAACTTGAGTCCCGCCCCCTCCCCCAGGCCGCGGCGGCGCCCCTTAGCCTGCGCCCGCACCCGCGTGGCCCGACCTGCGGATGTGCGGGGGGGGGGTGTGCAGGGTGGGGGGGAGTGTCGCTCGGCTGCAGACCCTGCGGGGGCATCGGGGGCTGGCGGTGGTGGGCGCAGGGGCCGACCTCCCCGCCCGCGCGGCTGACCCCTCGGCTGTCCCCTCCCCCGCCCGCTCTCCCGGGACGCCCGCCGCCTCCCCGGGCGCACTCGCTTGTCTGCCTGCCGGACGCCCCCCGTCTCCCTGCCCGCGCCCCCACCCTGCGCCGGCTCCCTCGGCCCGGGGACGGCGCGCAGGCTCGGAGTCCTGGCGCGGGTCTCCTGGGCCGGCGCCGGGGTCTGCGCGCCCGGATCGGGGCCCCGTGCAGCGCGCAGCCCTGGGCCCGGAGCACCATTCCGGCGCCTGCTGGCCGGCAGACACAGCGCCCTTTCTTCCCGGGGCGGGGGCGGGGGCGCTCGGAAAGCCCTCACCCCCGGGCCCGCGGGACCACCTGGGAGCGCGCGTCCCGCTCGGAGGCCGAGGGGCGCGGGGAGGACGTCCTCTGCAACCCTCCAGCCCCTGGCCCGGCGGCTTGCTCCTTTCTTTTATTTTTTTATTTTTTGGCTGCGGGTTGTCTTTTCTCCGACTCCTTCTCCTGAACCGACCGGCAGGTGTGGGTCTCTTTCTATTTATTTTCGGAGCCACGGGGCTGCTCTTTCGGGGCAGGCGGGGGAAGGGGCAGGACGCAGTGTTGGAGGGGGGCTCCGGGGGTGGCTGGGGGGGCCGGCCCCCGCGCTGTGTTCCGGCTGCAGCTCTGGCCAGGCGCCGGGTGCGCGCGGAATGCATTCACCCGAGCGCGCCGGCGAGTCTGGGGCGAGCGAGCACCGCGGATCCCAATCTGTGTTTTGGACCCAACTTAAGAAATTTGGGGTGAGGGCTGCTGGGTGGGGGGTTATTGAACCTGGCAGGTGCTGTTCTTGCGAGCAGAATCCACAAGGTGGTAGTATGGATTCTTCTTTTCATTTGATTTTTTTTTTTTCCTCCTATTTGGTCAGTTGGGGGGGATCGGTTTTCTGTACTCATATCCAATGCTTTTTGAAGGGATCTATCGCTGGCAGGGCTTTCACATCAAGGGCGCGTTGCATTAACCGTCTTCTAGGGACAGGTGGGGCGAGCGAGGTCCCTGCCCAGAGTCTGCACTTAGCATGATTTGAGGGACGCAGAGAATCGGAAAAAAAAAAAAAAAAGAAAGAAAGAAAAAAGAAAAAAAGGACAAAAAGGGGAAAAAAAGAGAAAAAGGCAAGAAAAAGTTTAGGGAGACCTAGTTATCCTGATGCGGAATTTCCAGGCTGTGTGGGCGTTCCGCAGGCAACACGCAAGGGCCCAGCAGAAGAGCCTTGTTGGTAGGTACCTTCTTCAGCCAGAAATGAAATGACCAGGAGAGAGAAAGATGGGACTTTCCATCAGAACAAAGCAACATCCGCCGCGAACAGAGCTCCATGGCTGGAAGGGAGATGCTTACCGGTTTCCTAGAGGGTGGCAGAGCGCAAGGAAACGAGCACCGGGCACAGAAATCTGCACTTTTGTGGGGGCGGTGGGGAGGTGGGGCGGAGAGTGGAGAAGTATTTCGTGCCTTGAGTTGTCTGTGGAAAGAGGTTAACAGCAATCGTGAAAATCTCGGGATAGATTTGCCTGTGTGGATGGACCACAAGAGAGACGGTTAATGGCACATAGTTTCATCCATCCCTTATTTCCACCAAAAAAAAAAAAAAAAAATCTGGATTTTTGTATTTGTCCCCATGTTGAAAACTTAAGAATTTCACGGATAGCTCTGCAGCAGTATATGTTTTTTCAGATTAGACTTCGAGAATTGTGTTATCCAAGGAAATGCAATATATATATATATATATATATTGTATGTATGTAGGGCTTATATGCACGGCAAAAATTTGTAGATAGGGCAGTTTTCAAGAGTATCATCCTTGACGTGTAAGAAAATGATCAGGACCAGTTGTAGCAAGTGGAAAATTACTCCATCAGTTTTAAATAACTGAATTCAAATGAGAGGATTGTGTTCTTTGGGAAACCAGAATGATTTGGAGAAGGAATTGAATGATAATTGTATTTTCATAATAATAGCTGTGCTTTGATGCTCTCTTTAAGGTGTTTTGACATATTTTTCTTGGGTAAAGGAATTGTTGCTTTCCTTTGTATTTGTTTTCCCCTTAAACAAATAATGCTGAATGTACATTTGGCCTTAAATCCAGCCGTCCAGCTAATTTTTACCCAAATGTAAGAATAGAAAAGATACTCGATACATAACTGATTGCCACAGGAGGGGGATAGGGCAGGTACAAAGCTGTTACTAAATTTGCAAGTGAATGAACTTGAGGATTATCGAAAGTTCTTTTTTTTTTTTTTTTTTTTTTTGGCGTGGAATGTGTAGACTCATGATAAGTATATGGGGGTTTCTCTTTATTTCCGAACTTGGCCTTTGCATGTGGTTTTCTTTGTAGTGATTTGTGGAAAGCTTCTGGTCTTTTGCACAAAGAAAGCGTGCTTACTGACTAAGCGTGTTACGTTGCTTTCAGAATGTGCAAGGGTCTTTTTCAGAACTCTTTAGAATATAGTCGCTCTTATAACCCAGACCACAAAAAAAAAAAAAAAAAGCTTGGAGATGGTTTTCACAAAAGTAAACGTTCAAGTGCGTGGGATCCGGCCTGTGTTTAAGATTCTCTCATTATAATTGGTGCTCCATATTTTCAACATTGAGTCTGTGGATGAGGCTGGCCAGTAATGCAACTTGTGGATGGGATTTCTTTTATTCAAATGAAGTTTCAAGATAAACATATCTTAAGTTGATAAACCCTCACTCTGCAGGTAGGCTTCTCTGGTTAAAATATACTTAAATTCCAAACAGGGGGAGAGCTGATGTCAGTTATGCTGATTTCAAGTGTAAGGAACACTTTTTTTTTTTTTTTTTTGGGTATATAAACCGGTCTGTGTTCTTTCTATAATGTTTTCTGCCTTAACAATACATGTTATATTCCCAAATGAGAAAAATAGGTCCAAGGGTTAGTTTAAATAAGTTAATTTTTTTTTTTCTGGATAGTGTATCCTTTGAAGACAGACTTCATGTTCTACGTAATTATGTTAAATAATAATAATGATGCGAAGACAGACTGTGCCTTCTGTGTCCTAACAGCTGATTTCTTAAACTTGTCAGCTACCAGTTTCGCATCCCATAGACAGCGTTCGCCTCGTCAGGAGGAGAAAGTGAGACTCTCCGAAGTGAAGGCCAAGTCTCTGTAGGCAATTAGGTCGTCTCTTGTGTGCTCATTCATGGGCCATTCGCTCCATGAATATTTTCCAGTTTTGTCATTTTTCTCTAAACAACCTACATGGGGCCTTTCAAAGCCTCCACTGTTCTTTGCTTTGTGAATGGCAGGATGGGAAACCTTCCTTTTTCTTGGGGAGGACAGAGGAGCAGAAATGAGCAGGGGGTAGAAATTAAGTGGGGCCGCCTAGAAGTTTGCCATTTTGCTGTTGATGGCCTTTCCACAAACATGCATGTGCAGGTTTTCTCTCTGCTGCAGTTATAGCTGAGCAAAGATGAATAAAACGCTCGTAAAATCACGGCAGGGGAAGGTTGGTAGCAGGGCCTCCTCAGTCCAGCTAGGTTTCTCTTCGAAGTCCAGACGTTGAGTGTTGAGTGCACCTGTTGCAGGTGTGTGCGTACCTGAGCTCTACGTGCCTGCGCAGATTGCCCGGTTTCCAGAATGATCCTCTCATCTCACCCAGTCCCCCTCCCTTCCCCGCAGAAGTGGTACCTGAAAGGAAACAAACCAAACCCCAAGGAACATAAACTATGCAGTCAGACGAGATTCTAGTGAACTGATTCCAGGGAGGAAAGAGGGTAATCTTTGTATGATTTAGGGAGGAAACGAGGAAGCAGAAAGCCTAAAACCTCATTGGAATAAATCTCCAGGAGACAGGTCTTTATTCAGGGTAGTGTTAATGAAATGGCATGTGCTTTCACAGCTGTTTGGAAATGTGTGGAAAGAATCCAGACTTTTGTTTGGGTGGCTTTATTTAAAATGTATGTTCTATAAATAGTGATTTGCTACAGTAACTCAGTGCTATTTTGGGATTACAATGGGACCTTCTTGGTTCTGCCCGTTAAGGTTGCTGAGCGTTCTGGTTTCAAGAGGCTCATTCCTCATGGGATGGTGAGACCCTGGATCTTGAAGTTATCATTCCAGGTGCATTTTTAAATTTTATTTTACTGGGGTAAGAACATGGAAGCTGAGATCTGCCCTCTTAGCAAACTTTTCCACGCACAACACAGTATGGCTACGGCTTGATACAGGGTTGTGCCCATCTCTAGAATTTACTCATCTGGATTAGCTGAAAGGTTATGCCCATGGATTCCTGATGCCCATTTCTCGCTTTACCCAACCCCTGGCAACCACCTTTCCAGTCCGTGAGTCTTGGAATTTGACTGTTACATACATGCAGGCATCAGTCGGCTCCTCCTCTAGGCTCCATTTCCTTTTTTGTGTCTGGTTGGTTGTGCAGTGCGAACTTTGCCTGCTCTCTGTGGACAATAAAAAGAAACGACTCGCTTAGTTTGAAGTTGCATTTCTTGGTCAGGTTTTGGGTCCTTTAAAAAAGAACCAGGGTTAATGACCCTGAGTGGCACTGATTGGAAACAACACTGTAGGCCGATGCTCATTTTCGCAAAGTGTGGCAAAGGTCTCGTGCTCTGTTCCCGTCGCTCTCCTGGGACTTGCTCTCGGTGTCATTTGCCTTGTTTCGTGTTTCCACATCCCCAAGGCTTGGTTCAGAGCTGGGGCAGGGAGGTGTGTTGCGTTACTTGGATGGTCTGCATGGTTGGACGGTTGTTGCTGTCAGAAACGACGGGGTGGGGTGTGGAGACCAGAACCCCCCGAGATCACGTGCCTTCAGTGTTTGCAAATGCTTCCTGCTTCAGGATAGCTGTGAATGCACTAGGGGGCACAACAGAAAAATAAACACATTTTTTAAACAAATGCATCATCGTGACCTGCTTTTCCAAGTCAGTCAGATGTGCCCTTGCGCTCTAAAGGCATGCGGTAATAGTTGAAACGTGTGTGTTTATACACACGCAGATGTCACATGCACAAGCATAAAACAAAGAGCTATTTCTTTTTTTTTTTTTTAAGATTTATTTATTTGAGAGAGAGAGCACCGAGAGGCAGTGGGAGAGGGAGAAGCAGACTCCCCACTGAGCAGGGAGCCCGATGCGGGATTCGATCCCACGACCCTGGGATCATCACTTGAGCCAAAGGCAGACGCTTCACCGACTGAGCCACCCAGGCGCCCCCGCCAAAAGCTCTATTTTGCATAAAAAAATTTTTTTTCGGCCAGGGCAACACATTGCATCCACACAAGATATACTAGAAGGATAGATGTGACTTTGCCCCATTTCCCCATTTTCCGTGCCTCCTCTTTGTCATTTACCATTCATAAGTCATTAAAATATTTGTCATGTGCGTGACCTACAAAGCACTTGTGAGTACTCCTCATTTGAGGGTGGGGGTGTTCACTCATCGTGGGGCCTGAATAAATGCAGGGTTACGTACTTAGGGGCAAGCATCCATGTTTCCATGAAGTGTTGTCTTCTCGTTGGAGTCCTGTTTTCTAACAAGCTATCAGTCACCCACATTGATGGCTAAGTCGTCTTTATGATCCGTGCACTGACATACCACTCCTTCACGGACCTCGATCTCGTAGCTTCTTGCATGCTGGGGTGGAGAAATGCATGATTTCTCCAAGGACCAAACCGGGCCCCCATTTCGAAAGGCTAAGCCCATCCCCCTTCTATCTGCCTTGTAGGACACCCACGCCTTTATTTCCTTTGGTGCCACGGGGGCTCGGTGGAGAAGCTGTGGCCATTGAAACGTTGTGGCATTGTCTCAGCACGGAAGAGAAAGCCCGTGTTTACTTTAATAAACACCCAGAGGCTCACAATAGTCTCTTTAGGGTCCTGGGTCCCTCCCTTCCCGCAGAGCTCCCCTGCCTTTGCATTCCACACTGTTCATTCATGTGGCGCCTACTGGCAAAGCCTTGAGAAATCCCAGCGGACAGCCACAGCACAGGGGAATGCATGCAGGACGCTTGGCTCTCCCGGCTTGGCACTCCACCACCCTGCACCGGGTCTTTAGAAGTCGGATTCCACATTACAAGACTGCAGACACGCTTAGGTCCCCTTTGGTCCCCAGCACATCAGTATGCTGATGTGTAGGCACAAGTGGCCTCAGGACACTTACAACTGCAACATAACTGTGAACTGTGTTGTTTTTTGTTTTTAAGATTTTTTTTTTTTAAAGATTTTATTTATTTATTCGACAGAGAGAGAGACAGCCAGCGAGAGAGGGAACACAAACGGGGGAGTGGGAGAGGAAGAAGCAGGCTCACAGTGGAGGAGCCCGATGTGGGGCTCAATCCCGCAACGCCGGGATCACGCCCTGAGCTGAAGGCAGACGCCCAACCGCTGTGCCACCCAGGCGCCCCTGTTTTTAAGATTTTATTCATTTATTTGAGAGAGAGAGTGAGAGAGAGCATGACGTAGGGGAGAGGCAGATGGAGAGGGAGAAGCAGACTCCCCGCTGAGCAGGGAGCCCGACGTGGGGCTCAATCCCAGAACCCTGAGATCAGGATCTGAGCTGAATGCAGATGCTTCACTGACTGAGCCAGCCAGGCACCCCAACTATGAGCTGTTTCTTGCATAAAATAATGTCATTGACAAATTGTATCTAGAAACCTTGCATCATTTAACTAGCCAAATTTCACTGAAATATGTATACAATTACTAGTATATAGGATTACATTTATATACAGTCATAACTGTACTTATAAGTTATCCATTTATATAATTGTATTTCCATACAATTTATGTAATGGATGAAGAAAACCTCATCATCTAAACTTGGAATATTTCACAATTCATTGGAAAGCTTTTATATATCTTTTTTTTAGCTTTTAGATATCTTGATGAATGATGAATGCATTTAGATATATAGATAGATACGCAATTGTGTTTTATAGCTTATGTAAATATATAGCCTACAAACTGAATTACTATATGAAAAATTACCATAAATGTGTAGTACATTTGTAGATAAAGGTCGATAGACACTCCCGCATTTTCCAGAAGAAAGTATCGTATATGGTGAGTAGATTTCCAGGCTGGTCCACAGTATCGACATTTAATGGTCCACAGAAAGGAGAATCTGAAGATCTATTATCCCACATGTGGTGGCAAGCATATTGCGGTACTCACAGAAATGTAATTAATTGCTAGTTCATGTGCTTTTGTGAACCATTTGGGACCTCTTCTGTCAGTGGGACCATGTGGCTAGCCATGTATCTTTCCTGCCTGGATGGATAGGCAACTTCTGCTCCTCTCCGAAAAGACTGTGAATGCCTGAAACTAATTGTGTGTCAACTATATTCCAAAAAAAAAAAAAAAAAAGAAAAGAAAAGAAAAAGCATACCTTACAAAAAAGACCGAGACTATCTGCGGGTATGTGGAGGACAGCAGGAAAAAAGGCCACGGCAACGCAATGATGGCCATGAGCACGGGGGCGGTGGTGGCCACGGCACTCGGTCAGTGCATCCTTCTGCCCACCGTGCGGTAGGTTCTATTGACTTGGTCTCTTGGTGGCCATGCTTTACCTGAAAAACCAATATGGTAGACTCAAATGGAGCTCCCTAGGGAGCCCTGGCAGGAAAGAAATTGTGTGACCAAGGTACTTTTGTGTTTTTCTGGAAACTAACTTTGCTCTTCCCTTCTTTTCTTGAGCTGTTTGATTGAACACGTCCTATATGCCAGTTACAGGCTGGGGCGTAAGTTGACTGCTGGTAATAAAGAGATGAATCTGGAATATGCCCAAACTCTCAAAAACCCCTGGGTGTGAATGCTCGTAAGAACGTGTTTAAGGTCTTTGGTTCGTGAAATGTATCACCCTGTCCCGTTTTGTGGTGTGTATTACCGGTTCTCCCCTTCTGTCCCTGCCCCCCTTGCTTCCTAGCTTTCTTGTTTCAGGAAGTGATGAGATCTCACTGGTCCTTAAGGGGCTGAAGGAATCATAAACTTGACTAGGTAAGATGCAGGGACCGAATCGTCAGGAAACGGTAGCAAATCGTAACAGCAAAGAGTTTCCACGAGCATCTGAAAGAATTCCTCACATGCCATAAGTGTGCGGCTGGGTCTCCTTTTAAAAACTGCCAAACCCTGTATTTGTAAAGCACTGATTATCGTTTCGGCAAATCATGTGAACAAATACAGGCATAAAGGAGATGAGTTTGACTCCACCAGGAACGGCACGTGCCTGAGACATTGTTGCTGGGGTGGTCGTGTGAACCTTCGTGGTGGAAATGTTCTCGTCGGTCCCACCCCTTTCTTTATGGTCCTTACAAGAATCGACAGGCAACAGTTAGCTGTCAGCATCCCCAAGGCGTGAGCAGCACCTTGAATCCTAACGTCCCCGAGTCTCAGAGATTGAATAATCACAGATAATCATCTCATACTCGTTGCAGAAGGTCTTTTTTTCCGCCACGTGAGATCGTTTAGCTTCACGCACCAGCCGTGAAAATAGACCACGTCACTCGGACGGGTGCCCTGACGTCGATTGTAGGATGATGTGGTCCCAGAGAAAGGTTTTTTTGGTGGCGATTCTTTGAAAAATCATGCAAAAGTGATAGCAATTGATGGCAACAGCTCCGAAGCAGAGATTCTCTCTTGAGGAGGATCGCAGCTCCACGAATTTCGGAGAACCTCCCTGTCACACCTTTCTCTTGCATTTTAGCCTGAACACAGGCACATCAAGGACTTGAGGAGTCTCATGCTAATGGATTCAGGGATGTGACAGATAATTTGAGATTCTTTGTAACGCGTGTTACCCAAATTACATAACTATCATCACAGAACTATGTTGAGAATCCTTCTATTATATTTTATTGATAGAGCAGAAAGGAGAGCTGAGAGAATCCAGGGTTCCTTGAGAGTGAATTGCCAGGGTAATCTGCAGGAGTGAACTTGGTATTCTTTCCCCCTCATTATTTATTCCGTATCTGTTGAGGGCTAAGAATTAGGGGTATAAAGAACACCGTGTTGTTTGTTANCGCGTGTTACCCAAATTACATAACTATCACCACAGAACTATGTTGAGAATCCTTCTATTATATTTTATTGATAGAGCAGAAAGGAGAGCTGAGAGAGAATCCAGGGTTCCTTGAGAGTGAATTGCCAGGGTAATCTGCAGGAGTGAACTTGGTATTCTTTTCCCCTCATTATTTATTCCGTATCTGTTGAGGGCTAAGAATTAGGGGTATAAAGAACACCGTGTTGTTTGTTATCCGTATGACAATCCGTATGACAATGCCATTTTGCACCTCTTTCATAGAAATTAAAAAAAAAATTGTGTGGGGTGGATGGAAAAGTAAAACGTGAACCACAGTTTTAGGATTACGAACAAAGTAGTTTGATGTCAGAATCTCCCTCCTAGGGTGTGTGTGTGTGTATGTGTGTGTGTGTTTAATCTCTCATGTCCTATGTTCAGTGTTAAGGAAAATAATGATCTAATTCAATGTTGATAAATCTTTTTCAGATGGTTAAAGGCAAAACCACCAAGGCCATAGAGCTTAAATATTAGTGATCAGGTTCATTTTATAGTTTTCGGATAAGAGGGTAATACTGTTATATTTTAGCTGCCTTCACAGGACAAAGTCCTAGAGTTGAGCAGATAGGTAAAGATGTTCCATACATGATGGGGAGGGGACCTGGAGCCTTGGGGAAAAGAAGGGTACCAGGGTGAGGGGACACTGTGGTGACACTTGTGCCCCAGCTGTAAGCCAGCAGGCTGGATGTCTGTTCTGCAAAACCATCAAACTGCATTTATATGTTGTAAACCCCGCACGCACGTGCCGAGCTCATTTTGTGCAAGAACTGCAATCGTTACGATCACACCACAGAGAATTAGAATCATTGAAAAGCAGACATTTGGAAAATTAAAAAAAAAAAAAACAAATACAAAAAAATACCCCCCTAAGGCCAACATCTTACTTCGGATTCGACTTTGTCTGTTTGCACAGAGAGTTCAGGGTAAGCAGCTGAAATGCGTACCCCAGCAGGAAGCAGGAGAAAATAGTTTTCTCCGAGGAAAATGGTACAGTAGACCCAGGAAGGAAGTTTAAGTTACACCAAAATTAAGTAGTAATTAAATGCACGGGGGCACCTGGGTGGCTCTGTAGGTTAAAACATCTGCCTTGGCCTTGGGGCATGATCCCGGGGTCCTGGGATCGAGTCCTGCATGGGGGTCCCTGCTCAGCGGAGAGCCTGCTTGTCCTTCTCCCTCCCCCCTCCCTCATGCTCTCTTGCTCTCAAGTAAACAAAAAAGTCTTTTAAAAAGGAGTTAAATGTGCAGAGAACGATAGTACAGTGGTTCCCCCTCATCCCTGGGTTTCAGTTACCTGTGGTCACTTACCACAGTCCCCTGCCGTGAGGAAGCAGGTGCATCTCCTGCTGGCCTAGCATCAGAAGCTCCGTACCCTCCCACTTGGCCAGCTCACAGCCCCTGCATTGTTCCCTTCACCTCCCCCTGCGGGCACCGTATCATCTCCCCTCACCACGCCGGGGAGGGTGAGTACAGGGCAAGAAGATGTTTTGAGACAGAAACCACATGCACGTCACTTCTATTAGAATGTATGATTATACTTGTGTTGGGTTATGAGTTACTGTTACTCTCTTATGGGGCCCAATTTATAAATTAGAGACTTTATCATAGGTATGCACGTATGTTAGATGTAGGGTTCGGTACTACCTGCCGTTTCAGGCATCCGTGGGGAGGTCCTGAATCATATCCCGCACAGATGGGGGGATCCCTGTATAAATTAGGGGTTCTAGAACGGCAGGGCAGAAAGTGGGAGAAACTGGAATTTGTTATAGCATAAAACAAGCCATGTGGAAGGCGTGCTAGGTGGGTGAATTGTAGACCATGCCAAAACACGCAACAAATTTTTTACAAAACAACAAAACTGGGGGCACCTGGGTGGCTCAGTTTAGCATCCGACGTTTGGTTTTGGCTCAGGTCGCGATCCCAGAGTCGTGAGATCGAGCCCTGCATTGGGCTCTGCACTCAGCATGGAGTCTGCTTGAGATTCTCTCTCCCTCTCCCTCCCGCTCACTCTCTGTCTCAAATAAATAAATATAATCTTTAAAAAAAAAAACAACCCCCCCCCCCACAGAAAAACCCAATAAAACTGGAAGATAGTCATGATTTGTAACACGGGGAAAACACCATCTCAACAAAAGACTCTGGACAATCTAGGTTCATAGTAGAAATCAAATGGAAGCGTATTAGGATAAAAGCGTTCACACATTTCTTCACTTAAACCTTTGTGCAAAGGTGTTTTATGATGACTCAGTCTGCCATGACTGTTTCGCAGATCATGTCCACCAGCTTATGGGATCATTATATTGATTGAAAATCTTCAGTGAATGACAAGAATGAGATAGTATAATGTATCAAATTTACATTACATTGCATAAATAAGCATGTGTATTAGTTTCACAACAGAATGCCTCTGGATGTTTAATCTGGCCACATCCAAATTAACAAGAAATTACTTAGGTTTTTTTTTTTGTATTTATTTATTTGAGGGGGTGAGGGGCAGACGCAGAGGGAGAAGCAGACTCCCCGCTGAGCAGGCTCCATCTCGTGACCCTGAGATCATGACCTGAGCTGAAATCAAGAGTCGGATGCTTAACCAACTGAGCCACCCCGGCGCCCAGAAATTGTNTCTCAACAAAAGACTCTGGACAATCTAGGTTCATAGTAGAACTCAAATGGAAGCGTATTAGGATAAAAGCGTTCACACATTTCTTCACTTAAACCTTTGTGCGAAGGTGTTTTATGATGACTCAGTCTGCCATGACTGTTTCGCAGATCATGTCCACCAGCTTATGGGATCATTATATTGATTGAAAATCTTCAGTGAATGACAAGAATGAGATAGTATAATGTACCAAATTTACATTACATTGCATAAATAAGCATGTGTATTAGTTTCACAACAGAATGCCTCTGGATGTTTAATCTGGCCACATCCAAATTAACAAGAAATTACTTAGGTTTTTTTTTTTGTATTTATTTATTTGAGGGGGTGAGGGGCAGACGCAGAGGGAGAAGCAGACTCCCCGCTGAGCAGGCNACTCCCGCTGAGCAGGCTCCATCTCGTGACCCTGAGATCATGACCTGAGCCGAAATCAAGAGTCGGATGCTTAACCAACTGAGCCACCCCGGCACCCAGAAATTGTTTAGTTCTATGATGCGTAAGATATGTACTGATATTTTATATATATATAAATAAAAATATANATTGATTGAAAATCTTCAGTGAATGACAAGAATGAGATAGTATAATGTACCAAATTTACATTACATTGCATAAATAAGCATGTGTATTAGTTTCACAACAGAATGCCTCTGGATGTTTAATCTGGCCACATCCAAATTAACAAGAAATTACTTAGGTTTTTTTTTTTGTATTTATTTATTTGAGGGGGTGAGGGGCAGACGCAGAGGGAGAAGCAGACTCCCCGCTGAGCAGGCTCCATCTCGTGACCCTGAGATCATGACCTGAGCTGAAATCAAGAGTCGGATGCTTAACCAACTGAGCCACCCCGGCGCCCAGAAATTGTTTAGTTCTATGATGCGTAAGATATGTACTGATATTTTATATATATATAAATAAAAATATATAACATATTTTATGTTGGTTTTATATGTATAAAATATATATAACATGCATGCATATTTTATACATATAAAACCCACGTGTATACTGATATTTTATATATATATTCACTCATAAATATATAACATTTTATGTTGGTTTTATATATATAAAATATATAACATGCATGCATATTTTATACATATAAAACCCACGTGTACACTGATATTTTTTATCTACCTATACACAAATATATAACATTTTATGTTGCTTTTATATATATAAAATATATATAACATGCATGCATATTTTATACATATAAAACCCACATGTATACTGATATTTTATATATTTAAGATATATAAATATATAAAATATCAGCATACATATGTAAATACATAACTGTATGTTAGTATATATAATTTATATGTATATAAGTTATATAAATTATGTAAATATTCATATATATTTACACAGGTATACATAATTTACTTTTTATTGGGAAACCTATCTTTTTGAAGATTTTTTGCATATGTGGTGCTGAAGTGAGCAGTTTCTGAAGATTTTTGAAAATATTTTATTTATTTGAGAGAGGGCGGGAGAGAGCATGAGCTGGGGGAGGGGCAGAGGGAGATGGAGAAGCAGCCTCCCCTCTCAGCAGGGAGCCCAAGACTGGGACTCCATCCCAGGACCCTAGGATCATGACCTGAGCTCCCCCAGGCACCCCCTGAAGATTTGTAAAAGCCCAAAAGTACCCCGCATTCTGTAATACCATAGCAGAATCAGTAAAAATCCAAACGTATTAGTTACACTGACAAACTTGGATGGTTGCAGTTCTATTGCTAAATCTTTCCAAGATCTCGGTTTACCTCCTCTCTTGCAAACGTAACTTAAGGATGAGGCCACGATTAGGGGAAGCAGGCTGCAGTGCTATCTTTAACCATAACCCATACCTCCCCCGCCCCGCCCCCAAATATGCCCTTTCCTTTGGAGAAACCACCGCCCAGCCTGCAAATCCAGAGCATGTCTCGGGCTTCAGGGCGTTCCTGCAGCGAGCGCGGGGCCCAGGGGCGTTTTGTGTCACCTAGCCGGGCATCCCTGGCTCTTCAGGTGCTGGAACAGCTGTCGGTGGCCACGCCATGGTCATTGCTTCTCTTCCCACTTGCCAGTTGGCAGCCTTCCCCCTGAGGAAGGACCCAGTAAACCCCATGTGTTCCTAATGGTGTTGGCAGCCGCTGTGGTGGGGGAGGGAGGCCGCTGTGGTGGGGGAGGGAGGCGGCTCCTTCTGGGGCTCCCTCCTCCTGGGATCCTCACCTGAGCAGCTCACAATGGGAGGCAGCTGCTTCCCCTCCTCCCTCCTCCTCTGCTCTGATAGCCTCCCCCGCCTGCTTCACGGGACAAGCCCTCCTCTCTTCAAGTTAAGAACAGCGTTCACGTAGATACTATGTACGTTTTGTGGCTATTTTAATTTTATGTGTTATGATCATTTTGGTATGGACTGCAGGGTGCAATGATTCTAGAAAAGTATATGCTTTTTTTTTTTAACATTTTATTTTTTTGGGTCAGAAAGAGAACGAGCGCAAGCAGGGGCAGAGGGAGAAGGAGAAGCAGGCTCCCTGCTGAGCAGGGAGCCCTTTGCGGGGCTCCATCCCAGGACCCTGGGATCAGGACTTGAGCCGAAGACAGCCGCTTAACCAACAGAGCCACCCAGGCACCCCTAGAAAAGTATATGTTTTATTTTTTAAGATTTTATTTACTTTTTGGGTCAGAAAGAGAGAGAACGAGCACAAGCAGAGGGAGAGGGAGAAGGAGAGACAGCTTGTCCGCTGAGCAGAGAGCCCTTTGTGGGGCTCAATCCCAGAACCCCGGAATCAGGACCTGAGCCGATGGCACACGCTTAACCAACGGAGCCATCCAGGCGCCCTTAAAAAAGTATACGTTTTTATCCACTTTCAGTTGGGGGAATACAAAAATCCTCTTCAATGACGATTTAATTGCCTTTATCACCTACAACGCAGTTTGTTGGGATGGTCATGATAATACTGGGCAATAATTTACAATCGCAGATTGTTAGGACTTCAAAGAAACCGAGCAAACATTTGTATTCCTTCATTTATGTGGAAGGAAACTGAGTCTCGCGCACCTTCCGTGATTTATCCCAGATGGCACACAGCTGGTCAGTACCTTTAATTATTTAATTTTAGTTAAACATTTTTATTTATTTGAGAGGGAGCGTGAGCAGAGGGGAGGGGCAGAGGGAGAAGCACATTCCCTGCAGAGCAGGGAGCCGGAGCCAGAGGCGGGCTCCATCCCAGGTCCCTGAGGTCATGACCTGGCCAAAGGCAGACGCTCCACCTATCGGGCCATCCAGGTGCCCCCCGGTCAGTACTTTCAAAGCACTGTTTCCAAACCAAAGGTGAAGTGCTTGAAATTTCAGGGTCTGATATATCTCAGTTTGCCAAATCATCCTATGCCCTGGTGGAACAATGCACACGATGTCAGTTTCGAAACCTACTTTTCTTTACAGAAATTGAACAAGGTAAATGATTCTGCTGGAACGTGCCAGGGGAGGTCTTCAGCTGGGGGAGGGAGGGCAGGCAGGGCGGTCAGTCACAGGGCTGGTCTGTGCCGGTCCTGTCTTTGCATGCCACGCGTTGATTCCCCAATCTGGGGGTGACTCGGCGAAACCTGTTTTTTCGTTTTTAATTGGTGTGTGATTCACATACGATGTTCCGTTACTTTCAGGTGTACGATATTGATTCGAAATGCCATTTATTGCTCAGTGCCCCCAGTGAAAAGCGTAGTGACCTATGCCACGTTATTCCATGATCGACTCTATGCCTGTGCGGTCCTTTTCATGTCCGTGACTTATTTTTATAACCTGGAGACGGTCCCTGTGAATCCCCTTCATCTGTGTTGTTCATCCCCACCCCCACCGCCCTGCATTTCCTCTGGAGACCACCAGTCCCCTGGCTTCGAGACTTTTTTTTTTTGTAGGGAATTATGCTAAGTGAAGTAAGTCAAACAGAGAAAGACAAATACCATATGATTTCGTTTGTATGTGAAATCACAACAAAACCCGAAAACAGATGAACAGACAAAAGACAGAGTCTTCAATGTGCTGAAATCTGTATGTTTATGATGATTCGTCCATATCAGAGGGGAAGCCAAAGTCAGCGTAAGAGTGGCTGACGTACCTCGAGCAATCACCCTCTATCTTGGGTGTCAACAAAGTGCACTCTGACCCTCCCGTTTTTGGATAACGGTCTGTTGCCGTGCACACCTGAGGAACCTGGAGGTTTATAGGGTCCCAGCTTTTATGGAGACGCTTTCTGTGTCCCTGAGACTTAATTATTCTTTGACACACAGCTGGCCTGCACAGTCACCCGCCCTTTATGCTTTGCACTCTGACCTAAGAGCACCAGCCTGGAGTTGTGGGGAGAGCTCTCTCTTTCTGTTCCTCTGTTCCCCCGATTTCCCCCACAATGCCTTAAGGCAGAAGCACTTGAAACGGATCCTTTCTTATTTCGGTGAGAGGCATTTTAAAACTTGAACTTTGTTGTTATTATTGCTTTCATTCGTCCGGCTTTGATTCCCAGGGATTAAAACCAGGAGCTGATTATCCCACCGCGTGGAAAATATCACCGTTAGGAAGCTCGCAGACCCGCCTCCCTGGGTCGTAAGGCGAATCCTTTGATTCTTACACATTGATTGATTGTACAGAATATAACCCCCTCTTTTTTTTTTCCTTTAGCACGATTTGCAATACTGTTTTCGTTTTTAGAAGTAACCTTTAAAAGAGTTCTAGATTTACGAAACACAATGGAAAGATAGTACAGAGTGGGTGTTTATCTGCACCCAGTTATCAGAATGTGGTCTCATGGGACATCGGTCCCAACCAAGGATCCCACACCAGCACGTTACTATTAACCAGACCCCAGACCGAACTGCGATTTCACCCGTTTTTACCGAATGCTCCCTCTCTGTCCCGGGATCCCCTCCAGGGAACCGTACTGCATACACTGTCCGCTTCCCTTATTTCTCCTGGACTCTGGGGCCGTTTTGTTTTTCTTGCCTTTTCATCGTGGTGCAGTGTGAGTGTGGAATGCACCCCCGTCGAGTCTGTCTGATGTTGGACAGCATTGTGTGTTTCACGTTACGGGGGAGGTCGCACAAAGGTCAGTGGTCTTTATCCCCATCACCTGGCTGAGGTAGGCGTCCTTGCCAGGTTTCTCCACTGTGAAGTCTCCTGACCGCTCACCCTTCCATCCTCCGTGCTTTGGAAGCAAGTCACGTCAAGTACATGCAAGGTGGGGAGCGCAGAGAATTCAGCTGCATGCCTTGGAGCGTGCAGTAGGGACCTCAGGGACTTAGAATTCCTCTCTGAGGAGCGTTTGCTGTATCCGTCCTCCCATTGATTTCTGTATTCCGTCATCCGTTTACATCAGTATGGACTCGTGCATAACTTGGAAGTATCATCTAATACTTTGTTACTGTTTCCTCTTTTCTTTATTCTCTTGTTTTGCTGCCATGGTTTGGACCCCAAGAAGTCTTTGCATTGCCTTTTGATAACTCCCAAATGCAAAGACTCTACATGAAAGAGCGTCTTGTGAAGAAATAGCATCGGGGTTTGGTGTAGAAGGACGGTGGTGTTCTTGGAAGCTGTGGGGCACCCCCTGTGCCCTTGACGTTTCACTCAGAGTCTCGCTTGTGTTGGTCTGCTCTGCCCACCGCCTGCTGGCCCCGGGGTGTTCAGCTTGCAGAAACACTGCCTTCCTGCAGAAAACCTCAGTGGACCAGCCACGAGCACTATATCTTTGACAGCTTCCTTGCGTTGGTTTGCAACCTTCCCATGCAGGAAACAGACCTTGAGAGTGGCGTGGGCTAGCATTTTTTCGACAGGTATGCAGTTGGAGGTTTGCATGGCTAACCGGAGACTTCCAGAGGTGACCCACAGAGGTTGCATTTTGTCCTGTTGGCTGCCTGGCCACCTGCTTCTGTTGGCCACGATCAATACTTTAAAAAATAACCTCATTCTCGTAACCCGTGGTGTGGGTTTTGATATAAAAGTTCAATGTGCCCATGGGTGATGGTCACGTCTGTCCGTCCCAACAAGCATTCTTGTTGCAATTCTGGGAACTGGGTCCATTTTATGAATAAGACATAAGCCCATCTCAGCCTATCAAGGAGCTTTTTTTTTCCTTAAGATTTTATGTACAAGCAGAGGGGGTGGCAGGCAGAGGGAGAGGGAGAAGCTGACTCCCTGCTGAGCAGGGAGCCCCACATGGGGCTCGATCCCAGGACCCTAGGATCATGATCTGAGCCAAAGGCAGACACTTCACAGACTGAGCCCACCCAGGAGAAGTTTTTTTAAAGTAGTTTTTTTAAAGATGGTGTTTCTTCTTATAGGGAAGGAATGAGACATATTATAGGAGACAGAAGTTTTGAAAAAAATGTAACAGTTATCATTCCAGAGTCCGTGGTTAAACACCAAACTATTTGTATCATTTCTGTAGGTAGCTTTCTGAATCTTTTAAACATAGATGAGAGTTATTTATACATATAGTTATTATCGGTGTCCCTATATGTGTATAAATATATGTCTGCGTTCATCAGGGCTCAGATTCCATGTACATAGGATATGTTGAGTCATGATGAAATATGATATGTCTATGATATCATGTTATCATGTTGATATCCTGTTTGTAACTCTGTCTACATCATATTGTTCCCAACCGTACTACCGAAATTGTGTCGTCTATATTTCTGTATGTATCCACATATCTCCTTACACTGTATCTACCTGTATCTACACCATTTTGAACTTTCCTCTTCCCACACTATGGTACCAAAAGCCACTTTTGGGTTGTGACAAATCTTTTTTTTTTTTTTTAAGATTTTATTTATTCGACAGAGTTAGAGACAGCCAGCGAGAGAGGGAACACAAGCAGGGGGAGGGGGAGGGGAAGAAGCCAGGCTCCCAGCGGAGGAGCCTGATGTGGGGCTCGATTCCATAATGCCGGGATCATGCCGTGAGCCGAAGGCAGACGCTTAACCGCTGTGCCACCCAGGCGCCCCTATGACAAATCTTCTTAAGCATTATTTTTCATGACTTATTCTTGCAGAACGTTACAACTTAACTGACTTCACCATCATCGTCATTACTACTTTCTACCTTAAGGATATTTATTCAGTTTTGCTCCTATAACTTGTTTTCAAATCCTTCCACATACGTTCTTCATCACAGGGGCCTGATGTATTTTGTTGGGTGTCATTCTGTCTCATGTTTTGATTTGTTAACTTTGATTTGTACCCTTAAGAAATACCAAAAAACTTTTCCATGTGCTTGAGATCTGACTGGATATTTTACTATTGAGAATTTCAAGTACTTGCAAAAAAAAGGAAAGAAAATGGAATAAGGAATCCCATGTATCCATCACTCAGCTTGAGAAATGAGGCTTCCATCGTCTAGTCTTTCCTAGTTAACCTCACCTGTTTCCCCTGTTCTCATTATGGCAGCATGGAATCCATCTAAACGTATGTCAGTGTATTGTTCTAAAATATAAGAACTTTTTTTTTTTTTTATATAGCCATTGTATCTTTACCACACCTAAAACCATAATCACCAACTTCCAAGCCATAAAAGTAAAAACTGGTTTTTAAAAATATCTTGCTAACTCACATAAGGCTACACATGACGATAGGCTGATTTGTGTTTGAATTTCTTTTTTTTTTTTTTAAAGATTTTATTTATTTATT
>NC_048238.1:3827035-3850307 GCF_002007445.2 Ailuropoda melanoleuca | reverse complement strand
AGAGACAGCCAGCGAGAGAGGGAACACAAGCAGGGGGAGTGGGAGAGGAAGAAGCAGGCTCATAGCAGAGGAGCCTGATGTGGGGCTTGATCCCAGAACGCCGGGATCACGCCCTGAGCCGAAGGCAGATGCTTAACCGCTGTGCCACCCAGGCGCCCCTGAATTTCTTTTCATCCCTCTGTGCCCCTCCCACCTCGTCTCCATCCTTTACTCTTCATTGCAGAGTCTCATTGAAGAAATGGCTCTTTCTACATAACCTACAGGAAAGTAGGTTATAGCATCAGCAAAATGTAGCACTCAAGTTATTTTTAGAGGAACAGGAGTGTTCTCCATAATCTTCAGTCTCAGGTTATCGACTCCTTCGCGCGGGGTGAGCCCGCGTGGCCTGAGGCAGTGCTCCCCCCCCACACACACCTCGCTGTCATTCCTGCTGACAGGAGGCAATGACAAAGAGAATTGAAGGTAGACTGTTCCGTCATTCCACACACACACACACACACACACACACACACACACACACACAATTGCAGTTTTTCCCCTTTGCCAACTCATAGTCAACCAAATTATGTCATTTTGGTAGAAGCCCATGTGGTACATTTTATTGGCAAAGAGAAGGACCCCAGAATAGCGACCTGTCATATTACAATTCTAGTTGGCCATTCTTCCGACGCTCATGTGTATTTCTGCAGGTAATTTTCTGAACCTTGATGTAAGTGTGCCCCATTTTTACTTATTTTTCTCATTTTTTTCGGGCAGTAATTGCCACCCATCACCGTACACATTTAAGGCGTATGGCGTGGTGGTCCGATTGGCATCCGTTGTGGGATGACGATCACTGTGTCACACTGACTGCAAACGCTGTAGTTCCCATCTATCTTGTCGTACAGATACAGTTCAAAGAANGGTAATTTTCTGAATCTTTGTAAGTGTGCCCCATTTTTACTTATTTTTCTCATTTTTTTCGGGCAGTAATTGCCACCCATCACCGTACACATTTAAGGCGTATGGCGTGGTGGTCCGATTGGCATCCGTTGTGGGATGACGATCACTGTGTCACACTGACTGCAAACGCTGTAGTTCCCATCTATCTTGTCGTACAGATACAGTTCAAAGAAAAAGAAAAAAAATGTTCTCCTTGTGAGGAGAACTCTTAGGCTCTATTTTCCTACCTTTTCTACCTATCATGCCACTCAACTATGATGTTAACGTGGTCGTTGTGTTGTCCCTTACTTAGCGTATCCTTGAGAGTTTGTGTTCTTTGACCAAGTTCCTCCAATTCCCCCTCTCCCCAGTGCCCTGCCTCTTGTGACCACAAGTCTGATCTCCTCTTCTATGAGTTTGGGTTGTTTTGTGCTGTTTTTAGATTCAAAGTGAGGTCTTGCATTATTAGTCTTTCCCTGTCTGACTTATTTCACTTAGCATCATGCCTCCCAGCTCCATCCACGTGGCTGCAAAGGAGAAAACTAGTATTTCCTTCTTGGTTTATTTTTTTATGGCTGAATAGTGTCTTCCATTGTGTAAATACAACACGTCTTCTTTATCCGTTTACCCATCGATAGACTCTTAGGTTGCTTCCATGTCTTGGCTGTCGTAAATAATGCTGCTGTGAGCACAGGAGTGCAGATACCTTTCAAAGTAGTGTTTTCATTTTCTTTGCATATATTCCCAGAAGTGGAATGGCTGGATTATATGCTAGTTTGGTCTTTCACGTTCGAGAGACCTCTGTATGTCTACTGTAGTAAAGGCAACAGTTTACAAGCCCACCATATACATGGCCTTCGTTCTCATCCTAATATAAATATGACCCATGTTAAGAGAGCTTAGGGACAAACAGAGGACTGACTGACAAAGATGGCTTTTTATCACTATTGGTTCATTTGATCCCTTTTCCCCCCACAGCTTTATTGAGGTACATCAGCATATAACACTGTGTAAGCGTAAGGTGTACCCGTTGATTGGATCTATTTATATGTAATATGATTAACACCATAGCTTTTGCGAACACCTCCGTCCGGTCACACGGGTACCATTCCTTTTGGTGGACAGATAGTTAAGATTTAGTCTCAACAATTTTCAAGCATCCAATCCATTAGTATTTACTATAATCACTATATTGTATATTAGATTTCTATAATTACGCACCTTCCCACTGGAAGTTCAGACCCTCTGACCAGCATCTTCCCATCTCTCAGTCCTGCCCAGCCCCTGCTAACCAGCATTCTACTCTCTGCCCGTAACATCATCTCCTCCTTCAGTATAATAGTGACCTAGAGGCCCTTTGCAGAAATGGCTGCGTGTTTGAGAACAGTGATGCACGTTACCTATTTCACTTGTAAAACCAAATAAAAGGAACGACTTACCACCTTTCAAAAGAATGCTGTTGCTAGAAGTAGCAAGCCCTGCCCCGGTTGCTGGTGTGTGTACGTATGCATGTGTCTGTGCCCTCAATAAATCCTTCTTCTTTTTTTTTTTTTTTTAAAGATGTTATTTATTTATTTGACAGAGAGACAGGCAGTGAGAGAGGGAACACAAGCAGGGGGAGTGGGAGAGGACCCTCAGCAGAGCAGGGAGCCAGATATGAGGCTCGAGCCCAGGACCCTGGGATCACGCCCTGAGCCGAAGGCAGATGCTTAACGACTGAGCCACCAGGCGCCCCAATAAACCCAAACTTCTGCAACATAGACTAGAGATCCTAAATTATAATAAGTAGAAGGTCATTGCAGTTGACTACAAAAGGATGCATCAGGAAGTTTGCAAACTGACAGGTGCTGGATAATATTTAAAACGTAATCGGATGTGCTCAGATATGTGATAGGAATACATCTCCCTTACAAACAAGATTTACTGCCCTTGGCACTATTGGTATTGGGGCTGGGTAATTCTTTGATGCAGGTGACTGCCCTGTGCCTTGTACGATGCTTAGCTGGATCCCTGGCCTCAAGCCTCTAAATGCCAGGAGCGTATGTCTCCCCAGCTGTGACCATCAGAAATGTCTCCAGACTTTGCCAGATGTCCCCTGGGGGCTAAAATCCCTCCCAGTTAAGAACTCTGTTATACAATGAGGTTATAAAACTCTGCCACATTCTCATTCTCTTTGGGGTCCTAGCGGCCCTGCAGGTGTGCTGGGCAGGACCGGAAAAACAGGGGGTAAACAGGACAATGAGCGACAGTATCCACAGAATCCTTGGAGCGTTCTCGTAACAAGAATCGACTTTATGAATTGTATCCTCTGTAATGAGAATTAGGTTGATGTTCAGGCGCAATCATTATAAAGCACTTTCTTGAAAAGGAAGGTGGAAGTGATGTATGTAAGTGAGAGGTTTGGAGAAAATAAAAAGAGTAAAAATCCTTGATAAGCATCTATCAAAGCAAAGTACAGAACGCCATGCAGCGAGCTTATCTAAAATTGGGCCAAGCCACGTTGCAAATGGAAATGCAGTAGATGGGAAGACGGTGTTTGAACATTTCACGCGCAGAATGATTTACGGTTCTGTGGATGCCCGCCAATCGGCAACCGCCGCTGTTTCCTTAGAACTGGTTAACGTCCGTGGAAGACACGAAAATGTGCTGCACAGAAAATTAAATGTAAGACTCCCTGAAAACGGGGTTATATTTTCTGAGCTGTTATGCTGATTGATTGAAATGAGATTCTCCAACAAAATAAGAGGTTTTAATAGTCTGTGAGTGAGTGCAAGATGGATTTATATGGAAAAATGCGTTTTGAAGAGACGGTATTATCAGCCTCAGAGATTTGGAATTAGTATCACCAACCCCAAAGAATGCAGATGTAAGATTTGTCGTAAACGACTTCGGAACAGCTTATTTTGTGTTACCGTTTTTTAACTTCCGGAAGAAAGAGCCACCTTTTACATTCTTACGGGGTCCTATTTTCTTCTTTTTTTTTTTCTTTTTTTTTTTTAAAGATTTTATTTATTTATTTGACAGAGAGAGACAGCCAGCCGAGAGAGGGAANCAGCCAGCGAGAGAGGGAACACAAGCAGGGGGAGTGGGAGAGGAAGAAGCAGGCTCATAGCAGAGGAGCCCGATGTGGGGCTCGATCCCATAACGCCGGGATCACGCCCTGAGCCGAAGGCAGACGCTTAACCGCTGTGCCACCCAGGCGCCCCCGGGGTCCTATTTTCTGAGCTGTTACGCTGATTGATTAAAATTAGATTCTCCCACAAAAAAGAAAAAAAGAAAAAAAAAGAAGTACATATTTCAGTATTTATATTTGCTACAATGAAATCCTTCATTGTAGCCTTCATTTCATCCCGTCTACCTTTCATAGCCTTCATTTCATCCCGTCTACCTTTTTCCTTGCCTACGTTTTTAAAAACTTTGGTTATAGTTTTTGAAATGCTGACACCCTGGCTTAAATACTCTAACTAATGGAACAGATTTAAAATAAGTTTTATGTTCCACGAGGAAAGAGTCAAATAAGCTAGGCTCCAGCAAAAATATAAGAGGGGAAACCCACTTATTATGCACCTCTTCCTTACAGGGTTTGATGTATGTATGCAAATTGCTCCCACCGACAATTTGGTTGCAATCATCTTTACGTTGATAGCGGATACGTGTGTGAATGTGAATTATGCCGACAGCACACATTCTGACCTCATTTCTCAACCCAGTACGAATGCACAGGAACGGCAAGGTAGTTGGTAAAATGCCCGGTTGGAAGTAAACCCATCCAGCCCGTCACCCAAATGTTGTGTTTCTGCAATTCCAAATTCTCGTGTCTGTGTGTGCGAGAGGGAGACAGCGTGCAATTTTCTCGTTCAATTTGTCTCCACCTTTGACGGTAGAAATCCCATGAAAAACACCACGAGTCCAACCATGTCATTTTACAAATAAACCAAGTGTTGTGGGTGGAATAGTGTCCCCCAGACCAATATAATGAAGTCCTAATGCCCAGCATCTCTAAGTGTGACCTTATTTGGAGAAAGGTTCTTTGCAGCTACAGTTAAGAGGTCTGGCAAGTGGGTCCTGCACCCTTGACATCTGTCCATCTCAGAGGGGGACGCAGCAGATGCGGACCCAGGCACACACAGTGGAACGACAAAGTGAAGACGCAGACCCACGGGGAGAAGACGATGGGGACAGAGGCTGGAGCAATGCCCCTGCAGAGCAATCCACACCAGGGATGGCCAGCAGCCACGTAAGCATAGATGAGGCAGGACCCTCTTCCTTTGGACCCTTCACCTTCAGAGCAGCGCAGTCCTGCCAACACCTTGATTTTGGCATTCTGTCCTCAAGAACCTTGATGGGAGAATAAATTAAACCATCGATCTTGTGATCCTTTGTCACTGCAGCCCTAGGAATCCCGCCAAGACGCAGGGCTGTGTGCAGGACCGACCCGAAGGGAAGCAGCAGCCTGGGTAGAGCTGGGCGAAGGGCAGACCCCTGGCCCAGCCCTGTGCTTGTTCCTAGCCTCGCCTGGCTTCTCTGACACAGTCCAGCAGTGGAGGGGGGACATCTGTCCTCCAGAGTCACCTCTGTTTCATCAGCGTTTCAGAGATGATGCCACGGCATCGTATCACAGTGCCCACACATGCTAGGGGTGGGGGTGGCGGTCCCCCTTTTAATTGCAGCCCTCTTCAGGGACGTGGTGGAGCTCTGTACTCCTCAACTGTAAAATGAGTGGGTTGGACCGATCCCCAGGTCCTTTCCAACTCATTCTGCATGATTCCAGAGCCATGATCATTGTAATTAAGACTCTTGACTTGAATGCAACTCATTCTAAATCGTGATGAGTGATACACATGCTCCGTGTATTTTTTGAATAAACTTCATTGTGACCTGGTTAAGGGGTGCCTACGAATTGAGAAGAGGGGGTGTGCAACTAGAAATTGTGAAATCCTGAACAAATCCAGTGGTGCTGACACACGGGACCACATGTAGCCCATCACCAGTCTGGCCGGATCTTAAAAGCACGGTACAGCATTTACGGTAGAAAATCTACGTTGCCCTAAAATGAAATGTAGAACGTGGATATGATTTATCTCATCCTGTCTTTGCCTCGGTCTTGCTTCTCTGTCTCACTCTTAGAAAATATCAACTCCAACATGGGTTTTCTCCAGCATATTTTCAACTTGCAATCATGCATTATAAATAGTTGAGCAAAAGAGATTTCTCAACCTTTATAAAGCGGGATAGGCATTTCTTTTATCTCCCAATTGGTGTGAATGTCAGAACCTTTTGAAACTTTACCGGATGTTTTATACATTGAGCAAGGAGTGCCTGTTGGACTTTTTGTGGGGAAGGAAGTCACGTCAGCTCTCTCTTGGTGCATGTGGTCTGGTGGATGAAGGCACATCTCAAAGGATGACATTAAGTGCTTGTGACATCATTACCTTAATAAGAGTGACAGAATCCATGTTTGAGGGCTGGGAGGACATGGGGAATCCTCATGGGGAATGCTGCCTCAGGGTTGGATTCATGGGAGGTCTTCCAAGGGAAATAAGACCTTCCATTTGAGAGGGGGTTGAAACGCCCTGAGAAAATGGTGCGAGAGAGACAGATTTTGGAGTCTGAAAGTATGGCGTTCAGACCTGGTGCTGAAAGAACCTTGCGATGTGAATGAGGGGGGACAGAGCTGGCTCTGGACTCTTGGTTTGCCTCAGTGTTGTGCCCATGCATCCTTGGTTCAGCAGAGATTCCCACCCATTTTATTTCTATTCTCCAGATAAAACTGTTGGAAAGATTGTCAGCGAAGGAAGGCACTGGAACCTATGTCTTAGTTGCTTTTGAAGCACATCATCTCGGGCAGTGTTTCTCAAACTTGAGTATCAGAATCACCTGCAGGACTTCTGGGCTCCATCCAGTACAGTTTCTGAGTCAGCAGATCCAAGGTGGCACCCACAATGAGAACCATTGCCTTTGGGTCTTTTCGGGTGATATTTCCACAAACAACCTGTTTAATTTTTGACTCTCATGTGCTATTTTGGTCCCTCTTGTTTGGAAGGTGGCTTTAACCCTAACTCTGGGTCTGGTGGTTTGCTTTTGACATCAAGTCTTCCTCTACTGGTTTACACATTGTCTTTGTTTTCCGGTTCCCAGTCAGTTCAAGCCAGCGCATGTTTATTGGGCATGTACCATGTGCTATGGACTGTGCGGGATGTAAAGATTAATAATCACTACCATAAAAATTGATTGATATGCTGGATGTTATTTATTCCCCCATGCTTCCAAATGCTTGGCTCATAATTCAAATCACTTGAAGGCAGCCGATTGTTTCCCACTTCAGAGATCCTATGGCACATTCTGTCTCCGACAAAGGTCTTGTAATTCCAGGCTGCATGCAGCTATCTTGCCTTCAGAGACTCAGAAACCATGATTTGAGCTTCACTCACTCACTCGCTCACTCATTCGTTCATTGATTCATTCGATAGCCATGTATGCACACCTTATTTTGAGAAGATCACTAGACTAGATGATGCAAGACATAGAAACACAGGTAAGATTCAATCCCCGATCCTGGTGAGATCACCATCGCAGTAGAGAAGACAAAATGATCAGTGAAATACTTTTCCTACAAGACATGCACACCATACATTCCATAAGGAGGATGAAAACACAGACCTTGGGAATATAGAGCCTTATTTTCCACTAGAATCTTATTTGACACTGGTATCGCTTCGGACAGTTTTGTTATCTGTCTATCACGGCATAAAACATTCCCCTAAAACACAGCTTAAAACTGCAAATATTTGTTATCTTATAGATTTTCTGGAAATCAGGAATTCAAGAGCTGCACGGCTTGGTGGTTCTGGCTCAGGGTTTGCTGTGATGCTGGGGTGGAAGTTTTACAAAGGCAGTGGAGAATCTCACTTATGTCTCCCTCCCTTAGCAGGAGGCTCTAGTTCTTTGCCACGGTGACCACACCCTAGGGCCAGTCACACAGCATCGGCGCCTGACTTCCTTGATGTGGGGAGGAGAGAGACAGGATGAGAGGGAGGTACCGTAAGATGCAAACCATAGTCTTTTCTACCTTGATCTTGGAGGTGGGTCACACTGTTGGCCACACAGTTCACACCTGGCACCAATTCCAAAGCAGACAGCGGGAGGGTGTTGGTACAAGGAGGCAGAGACCATTGAGGGCCATCATGGAAGCCAGTTTGTCAAAAAAACTTTTACAAAGGGGGTTGCTTATGATCTGTGTCTCAGGATGGATGGGGCTGTGTGTGAAGAGCAAAGGAGGGAGTGAGTCAATACGGGCATGCAACAAGTGTTGATAAAGACAAAGGCACTTCTCGAATGATGACATGCATACATGTGACATTATGTGATAATGCACACAAATGCACGTGAATGGGTTGAATGTCATTTCAAGTGCAGGGGTTGAATTGGATGACTAAATTGAAATTGGAGCATTCTAGGTGGTGGAACCCAGTGGTAAAGCAAGCCATGCTGTTCTGTTGGCTCTGGAGGAGCCCTGCTGTTGCTTTTGCTGAGGTGAACCATGTACGGAATGTCAATTTTATGGCAGGTACGATGGAGGCAGGTAGTGGTGGAGATAGAGGTTGAGGCCAGGAGGCTAATGGTGTGAATTGGGAGCTCGTGGTGGTAGACAATAAGGAAAGCATGACAGTCCTGCAAAGCCCTGGAAGACGGTATGGATGGTTACATCTTGCACGGAGAATCAAGCAATGGGGTTGCCATCGGAGACCGGTTTTGTATGTCAGGTCATTTCATTAAGGGAAGAGAGAGGGTTCAGAAGTTGGGTGAACAGCTCAACATTGCCAAATGCTGCAGAGATCTGTGAGACTCACAGAGAACAGGTTCTTCCTGGTGATTATAAGGTAAACGATGGACTTGAAAAGATGCACTTCTCAGTCCTCCACATTCTCTGGTTTATAGGGTGTTTCTTTCTGAAACTAGTCTCCCATGTTCATTATCAAGACCTTCCCCACCATTCTTATCTGCCATGAACATACTTATGTCCTAACATGCCGTACCTTGAGAGAAGGAACTCGTTGTAACAAACATTTCTGTATCTCTTCCCACATCTCTTCTGCTTTCTATTCCAACAGCACACTTGGACTCTCGCTTGCCCTGGGCACCAGGGCAGGGGCTGACCCTTCAGCAGAGCCAACATTTTTCTCGGAGTTTCTCCATAGACTCTGACGTGTTCGTTGCCCCTCCTTCAAGAGGCTTTTTCCTTCCTTGAATTCCTGAACACTCTCCTCTCTGGTTCCCCCCTACTGCTTTTCTATTCGTTTAATGAACTTTTCTGGGTCCTGCTACTCCCTCTGCTCTAGCCCCAGACCACTTCCCCAGCCTCCAGACTAGCCCACTAGCTTTGCTTCTGCTTGTGATGTAACCATGGCTTCCACCTGGGAGACCCCCAAGTCCCTACTTTCTGCTCTGACTTCTCTCTCAAGCCTCATCCTGCTCTCACGGTTGCCTCTTTTTGGACAACTTCATCTGTGTGCTGTGCTAAAAGCTCAGTTCAGTGTGTCCAAATTCAGCCCATCGTCTTTCTTGCCAAGCTTGCTCCATTCCCTGCATTTTGTTTTCCCAAGAGAGGCATCTTCTGTACTCAGTCCCTCATCCTGCACTTTGCATCCCCTCTCTCTAGTCTGCCTGCTGTAAATCACATTCCAGGTCTCTCTGTTTCTCTGGCTGTGAGGCATCTCTACTTCCCATGCCCATGTTCTTACTTGACATTTGCTAGTTTACTACCGTTCTGTCTATGGCTGTTCACACTCTCCCGTCTATTTTTAAAACTCTTCCTGTTCCTCCTTCCTGAAAAATAGGTTGCATCAGAGGACTATCCCGTCCAGAGTCTGTCTGCAAGCACACACGGTCTTCCATCTCCTGAAGCAGCCAGCCTCACATTGGTCCTGACCTCTCCTCCTTGGTACTTCCCATTCCATCCAAGCTAAGCATCTCTGGGATTCACTGCACCTGTTCCTTGCCTTCTCGCTCGGTCACCCTCAGGCTCTCCTTCGACACGGGTACTGTTGTACTCCCTTCCCACGCTGGTTGGGAAAATGACCTCTGTGCTCCTCCTTTACTCACACACTCAATACTTCCTGTCACCAAATGTGTGGGGTTTCCCCCCCAAACTAACCCATTCTCTGTGACACTAGGAGGCTGCCCTACAATTCAGTTCAATTTGACACTAACTAGCGTCAGTGCAGACGCCACCGGTGAAGGGCTCAGTCCCACAAGACCGTCTCCACCGCAGATGTCAGTTGCGCGCAATAGGTCCCCAGGTGACACACAACTTTTTTCCGACACGGCTACAAATCAGAGGTTCCCACAACCCCCTTCTTGGATTATATCATTTGCTAGAACAGCTCACGGAACTCAGGGAAACATTTCCTGAATGTCTTCTAGTTAATTTTATCATAAAGGAGGTGATAAGGGATACAGATGGAAAGATACATAGGACGAGGTCTTCTAGGGTCCTGAAGCAGGAGCTTCTGTCCTCCTGGAGTTGGGGTGCACCACACTCCTAGCCATGGTTGTGCTCACCAACCCCTGAAGCTACCTGAACTCTGTGCCAGGAAGCAGAGGCAAAGCCCAATACATTTTGTATCTTTTCCCCTTGTATTTCACACATATCCATACCTTATCTATTAGATGAGGCTTAGATTCCATCATACTGACTGTCTTCTCTAACATTGGCATGCACTGTGGACCCCCATCTCTGGTGCTCATCACTTTCTGCCAAAGGAGCCAGGCCACCTGATGCTTCCTAGCTATGTGAAGTTGATTTTTTCATGTTCCGGTTTTCTCATCCACAAGAGAGTTACCGTCTAGAAGTGTTTGCAAGATGAATAAGTTAATGAAGAATGTAAAGGACCTTAAAATATAGGCACATCATAAGGCAGGCTCTTCCTAGTACTTGACTTTGATCTTATCTTCCTCCTTCTTGCTCTGAAATGTTTTACAAAGGATGGCTTCATGTTACGCTTAGAATCAACCCAAAATTCCTTTTACTGACCTATTTGGCTTTACACAGTGAGCCTCCTGCCCACCTCTCCAGCTTCACCCCACAGCACTGTCTGGTTACCACCCTGCTGGTATACCAGTTGTCTTTCCATTTTGAGCTCCAACTAAGCATGTCCCAAATTAGGGCATTCCCTGTGCCACTTCTCCTGCCTGGACCATCCTTCCCTCTTCCCATAGAAAGTGTGTTACATGCTCTCCTGTCTTCATATGTAGCCCACTGTTTTCTTCCTTCTTGGTGCTCCCTCAAATTGGAAAGCTTTTTTATTTTTTGCCCACTTAGTTGTGTCTTAATGTTTTCCTACCTTTCCTTAAACACGTACGTTTCAGTGAGTCCAGCTCAGAGGAGGCATTCATGGGGTGATTGTTGAAGAAATGAGTTGTTACAAGACACTCTGTGGGTATTCACTGAATGAATGAGAAAATCAAAGGTTGCAGGTTGAGGGCAGGTGTTAACAGCCCAGCCATCTCAGTTTCTGCGACAATGTAGCCAAGCCAGAGAGAGTGTGAAAGAACATCTTTGATCCTTGAACCTATTTGTTGTAGAAGGAAGGTTGTCTTTCACCTAAGGGAAAATGCTTCTTCCTCAATTATTGAGCTTATAAACTAGCATGATTAACTAAAAGTGTGTGGATTATTCAATATACTTATGTGATTATTTTTAGATGCCTTTTTATCTTAATTTTTTTTTTTTCTGGTATGCATGTCCCTAGACTTTTTACAGTATTTTTTCTGTGCTTTTTTAAAGACAGCATCAGAGAACGTCTTTAGATTTCCCATTCTAGTCCATGGCTAGAAAATTGAGAGTGATAAATTTTTTGGAATGTTAAGGATTTTGGAGCTTAATTATTTAATGTCCTACATGAAAGCTATAAATCTGTATTGTGCTCTTTGTTTCTGCTGCTTGCTGAATAGATGACTTGAGACTTTTTTAATTTCGTTGTAAAGGTTTGGGTCAAAATTAGTAATGTGTGACAAAAAATAAATTCCTTGAGAGTTCATCCGAATTGTGGGTTGACTCAGGAGGAGTAGAATTGCATAAAATTGATGATATATATATTTTAAGTTATGCTTTCTACGTTCTAAAGAGAAATTTCTCTCTTCGTTGTTTTTCACTCGACTTTCATAATGCTAAAAATTAAACAATTTGAACATTGTATGAAACTGGGAGCAAATCCAAGGCAGAAACAGATGTTTTATTAAATATGCATCTTTTCAAAAATGGATATAATTTGGAAGATTGTTCTGTTTGAGAGATGGGACATAAAATTTGGGTTACATAAGTTAGGTTACTTATGTTAATTTGAACATTTATGTACACATCTAGAAATATCTAGGATGACCCCCCTGAAACCTAGACATACTTTCTCTTATGTGAGCATGCCTTTTATTTATTTTTTTAGAGCTACCCAAGAAATCTATCACAATGAAAATTCTTCTCATTTTTCTTGCAGAAATTCGGCAGGTCACTGTGACTCAAAAGAAAATTAAAGGATGAATAAGCCTAGGATTTTTAAAACATTTTTTAGGGGCACCCGGGTGGCTTAGTTGGTTAAGCATGTGCCTTTGGCTCAGATCATGACCTCAGGGTCCTGAGATCGAGCCCCGTGTCAGGCTCCTTGCTCAGTGGGGAGTCTGTTTTCCCTCTGCCCCTCTCCCTCTGCTCCTGCTCCTTCTCTCTCAAATAAATAAACAAAACTCTTAAAATTTTTTTTTTTAATACCTCTGAAATATATTTAGGTTTTTAAACTAAGTTTATCTTCTCCTATTTTTGCACACGTGTGTGCAAGCCTGGCGCAGACATTCATAACGGTGCTGCCGAAGCCTTGGGAGCCCGGAGCCGAGTCGCGGTGTGGACCTCTTGAGGACCCCACGGGCTGTGGTGCAGCTACCTGCTCATGCTTTTTGTAGGCTCTACTCTGACAAATAATGGCCCTTCTCACTGTCCTCTCTCAAGGCCCTCTTCTGTGCAGCTCCTAAGACTTTCCTAGAGCTGTCACCTCTGCCGAGCGTGGTACTTTCTATTCCTTTATCACTGGTACAGGAGCTCCTGCGATTAATCATGAGTACTTGCTCTGATGACGCCCTCCTTCACAAGAACACAAGCTCATTGAGGGCATGGGTTGTCCCGTTAGTCTTTGGAATTCCTCTTCTGACCTCATATGTCATTCATGGTCTACAATTAACAAATGCTTGTGAAATGAAATGACAGGATTTCTAGACAATATTTATTATAAATTATTGAGGTACGAAGGCATACAATCATATCAGTGCCCTCTTGGAGAGCCAGGCTGCCATCTTTTATGAAGGTATTTTTACCTTTCTGTCTTCTATTCTAGGTATCCTTTTGACCTACTACCCAGGGTGAATTGGAATGGCTATGAACGTCTTCATCAACCCCCAAATCTTCAGTTGTAAAGATGAAACTATATGGAGAGGCTTCCTTGAAACATTGTCATAGTGTGGAATATATCCTTCTCCGTTCCATGCCTCATATTCCTTAAAAGGTCTGTATGCTTTGACTCATGTACTCTCTGTATGCTAAGATTCTATTAGAATGACGTGATAATTTTTTGGTAACATTTGCTAATATGTTAATGAAGTATGGTATCGCTAATATATTAGTAACTCATAAATATTGCTTTAATTAGTGTTTCCTCCTTTTTAAGGCACTTTGACTATTTGAAAACTATCACCATAGGTCATAGATGTCTTTAAAAGGTTCCTTTCTAAGGGTGCCTGGCTGGCTCAGTCAGCAGACCATGTGACTCTTGATCTCGGGGTCGTAGGTTCAAGTCCCACGTTGGGTGCAGAGATGACTAAAAAAAATAAACTTAAAAAACAGATTGTTTTCTTTATCAGTGAATACATATTAAGTACAGCGTAAGTCTTTACAAATGAAAAGTGTATGATAAGGCATAGCTTCTATATCAAAACTTACATTATAAAGTGTAATGCCTCATCACTTCCAAAATAATCAGCTATTTATAGTCATAGTTACCTGTCTTTTAAGGCCTTTGATACAGACTATACAGTCCAAATGTAATAGTAAAATCAAGAAATATTTTAATCTAAAAAAAATAGTATTTTAATCTAGAGAATTTATTCTTTAACCCTTGAGATATACTATTGGGTACGTGACTATATCTTATAATTTAGCTTCAAATACACAAAGTAAGGCTTCCTGCATCATGTCCCACGGTGAATCATGGAGCAGAAAACACGTGAGAAAAATGGCGAGTTTGCATGGGGGAGTGTTGGTGATCTTTATCCTCCCTTGATTTCAACAGTGACATAACTAGGGTAGATGTCATAATGGGCCCTTCTCTGCTTCGGACACCTTACTGTTGGGCAGTCTCTTACACAAAAACCAGTCTGGGAGAATGTTATGTTTTGAGTTCACACATAACGGGTTATCCTCGAAGAAGAAACTAAGAATATTTGGAATGTATTTAACCTTGCTCAGCAGGAGACATAATACAACATCCATTAAGGATGGGGGGTAGGCTTCAGTAAGAGTGGTATGGGAGATGATGCAGGACAGGTAGAAACATTCCTGAGGTAGGGTGCACCAGCTTCGAATACCGTCCTCCCAGACGGAATGACTACGGATGAACAGAGTTCTCTCTGGGGACTTGCACTCAGCTAGATGCCCACGTGATGGGAATATTGATTTCATTCTATCAGATTTTAGTAATATAGGATTTTAAAATAAAATGCATGCCAATATGATTAATCATCATATCCTACTTGTGTCCCTCTAAAAAAAAAACCATGCAAGCAGAATAAAGCAAACCAAGAAACAAACAAAAACTCAACCTTAAAATAAGGAACATTTTTCTCTACCCCATCGCAAGGGAAAAAAAAGTATGGCCAGTCAGACATAATTCTTACTAATGTTTCTAGAACTTTCCTGAACCGCATGTATAGTTAACTTTGTAGTTGTGTATTTAATACTTGCCTGCGGGTGAGAGCCAAGAGATGACCTGTGCTTGGGTGAAATAGAAATAGGGCCAATTTTCAAGTTGTAGTATTAATGATACAGTGTGAGGATAGCTGGTATTCAGTGAGCGTCTACTGTGTGCATTACTCATGCACTGTGCGGTTGTCTTTGCTATCGATATCAAATAGCCCCCCTCTTGCTGACGAAAACCATTTCAGCTGTAGATTCCCACAGTGTGGGGACTGAGGATGTGGGACAGAAACGACGTTCACTGTCCCACCAGAGCCCGGGTAGCAGGATCGATGGAAGGCAAACTTCCTGGCCTGAGCCCAGCCCTACCTTTTGCAGCTCCGTGCTCTTGGACTAGTTGCCTAACATCCCTCTGATTCATTTTTCTCAACTCACGGCGGTAATGCTCTTCCTTACCTTCTACGCTTCTTGAGAAGATAAAAAGAGTCCATATATAAAGCCGTCGGTATGTGAAATGTTGACCCACTACGTACGTGTTTGCTATGACTATTCATTTAGCTGAGGAGGCACCGCGATTTGGTAAAGTGCGTGGTCGTGGGCATCTGGGAAGACTCAGCCCTGCCTCCCTCTGCGTCGAAGCCTATGACCCGCGTGACACAGCATGTGACATCGGTTTTTCCAACCGCAGAATAGACACCTTAGCAGCCACCATGCACGGCTATGGAAGGGTCAGCGATGATGAATGCCATTGTGATTGTTGTGACATATGAATTCATTTTCACAAATGTATTTTAATCAACAGTGTTCATGAAACACCTGATAATAAGTAAATGTGCTAGTTGTTATGAGTAATCAAAGCATGATTAAAATAGGATCCCACCTTCCTACAGTTCCACTTGCCTTGTTGTGATCCCTAAAGAGAAGATTCCACGTTGAGATGACAAGAATAATGCTCAACCATCCTGGGATGATTACTCCTCCAGTAAACACGCGTTTTGTCACAGCCGACAGAGTCAAGCAAATAGCGAGCGCGGTGTTGGGTCTCGCCCGTCCTGCCCCGTTGCTGTAGGGGAAAGAGCAGTGTCTGCAGGCTGAGGCTTAGTTCTTGCAAATAAATGATTTCTAAAACACGGATTGACTCTCTTCACCAATTGCATTTGGCAAAGATTTAGAACTCTTAAGTAAGCGAGATCAGACATAGACATGGGCTAAGAAGATTGTCATCTATCAACATAGAACGGAGCGCCAATGAATGCAGGCCAGCCTGGAAACCTTAATCTGTGTCCGCTGACGCTAAATCCTCATGCCACGTGAGGACCAGCACGGCGGGCTGTGGCTTCTACTGTCAGCCACACCTGTGCAGATGTCCCGTCATGCTCAGCAGCTGGACGTTTTAAGAACCCAGTTAAGACTCACTTTCTGCCATTACCAGTTAGTTTCTATTACAACCCAAAAGAAAGCTTATGTGAGCAATAGAACCTGGGCGTGGAAGCAGGCACACCAATCTCTTTTATTGAGTGGACCGATATGTCTCTTTGTTGCTTTTGTTTTAACAGGGACAAATGTGTTGAGATGGAAAAGACGGCAAGTTTATGTCCATGGAGGCATTTTTAAAAGCATCTTCTTACAAGGACAACGTAATGGTGAGTATCAAAAGTGATCATTGACTTCTGCCGACTTACGTCATTGATGCATTTACAGCCTGGGTAAATCAAATCGAGCAGTGCTTTCTGGCTACTTTGGTGGGAAAAATAGTTTTCTTCCTCATATTCTATTGGAAATGAACCAAAGTGCAAAGCAGTGATTTCAAGCTCATTTGGAGTGCATATAATGGTGTGCGTTAGAAATTTAGGGTTTTGTAATAATTGCTGGTTCCTCCAAATAGCCGTAAGGCTGAGTGTGTCTCATTAATTAAGTATACACAAATGAGAGGGCAGCCTTCTGACTCACCTTGTATAAACCGCTCCAAGACGTACCCTCAAGCCCATTGGCCACTGGAAGGCCACTTTGTTCTACAGTGAGCATCTCAAGCTACGGGGGCATTTGAATGCTGCTAGCCCCTCGAGAATGAGATCCAAAATGTCAGAGGTACGGCTTAATGCGGGCCGAGGGTCCACTGAGGCCACAGGATCTTTCTCTATCTGGAGAACAGAGATAGAGCAGATCCCAAGGAAGGGGAAGTGGGTAGACTACTGTTGTTGATCTCTGGTTCTGAGCACTTGTTAATAAAATCATTGCACGCTTCCAAATCTGGACCCGTCCCTTCCCATGCTTAGATTTGAGAAAGGATGTGTTTTAATATGTTTCAGGTAAATGGTTCTGTCTTTTCTTGGCTCAGCTGTCAATCCGAGCCGTGCTAAGCTGGTATTTATGATTGTATCACTCACATATTCGTTATCTACCATTTGTCTCATCCATGTGAGTACCAAGCTTCCAGGCATTTTCCACCATTGAGACCACAAGTGGCTTTCACCTTCTTTACAGCCGACCACGTAATTTCCATTTCTTTCCGCTGTCGGTAACAAACTTATGTAGGATTCCTGGATTCTCCAGGATTGTCAAGATCGGGTTTTTTATATGAGAACCTGGTTCCCAACAAAGTGGATTTCCAGACTCCTCCCCCATTTCCTGCCCATAAAAAAAAAAAGAGTGCTAGTTGGTTTTTTTTCAAAGATTATTTTTAATTGACAAAGACTCACGCTGTTCCCCTTTTGTTATTAACATGCAAATTTGGAAGATGATTATGGATGTCAAAATGATCACTATTTTTAGCTTGTATAGGTTATTTTATCAAAGGCATTCAACATACACAGGCGTTTCTCGTCAGCACATATACCTAAATCATCATTAGCAGTTTGCTAAAAAAAAATGGGGGGATTCTCCCCCCTTTTTTTTAAAGATTTTATTTTATTTATTTGACAGAGACAGCCAGCGAGAGAGGGAACACAAGCAGGGGGAGTGGGAGAGGAAGAAGCAGGTTCCTAGCAGAGGAGCCTGATGTGGGGCTCGATCCCAGAACGCCGGGATCACGCCTTGAGCCAAAGGCAGACACTTAATGACTGCGCCACCCAGGCGCCCCTCCCCCCCCATTTTTATCTCCTTTTTCCAATCTGGGGGAGTATTGCTATCTAACCGGGGCATGAAGTGTTGGAACAATTTGTCTTCCTTCTCACACGGTCTGATTTTGGAATGGCGACCCGATGCGGCTCGGTCAGAATCGTCTCGGTAGCCACTGTGCTAGGAGCGCTCTGTTTAATACAGTCGGGCTGTCCTGCTTCCCAGGAGAAGCCGTGGTAATAGGTCTGGCATTGGGCTCCGAGCCAGGGACCCATCACAGCTCGTCATGAGACAGCTCGCAGAATGAAACCCAGAGGGAACATTGTACAGATGCACTGTCAGGAGAGGAGAATGAGGACTTCTGAAGGTAGAGAGGCCTTTTTGGTTTTGGCCACGTGCACTTAGGCTCTGTCTGTCTTGGACACCACCAGGCATTCTNCTTGGACACCCCCAGGCATTCTGGACGGGTGCATGTGCAAGAGCTTCTCTAAATGCCCGTCTAGAATCGGGGCGTGCTTGGTGCTCACGCTTTGCGGTGGCCTCGATGAGGGGTGATCCCAAGTTGGAACTTCCTGTATTATATCCTGAGGACGGTGTGGCTACATGCAAAGCTCATGACGGATGTCCTGTTCAAACATTCCCGGCATGTCTCCATGAGAACTCAGAGCTCCTGGGTCTTCATTTGGAGTCATTGTCATTCACGAGGGGGGTGGGCTTGTGCAGGGGGCAACGATGTCTTGATCTAGGTCTGCTGCTAAGTGGTTCCTTCTTGGTGTTCGGGCTGCTGATAGATGTAAAGAATAGACAGACAGGCATCCATTCCCCCTTCACTATGGGGCATCTGTGATTATAAATGAAGAAAACCAGCTGCCTAGGAAAACACAGGTCATTCAGGAAGCCTCTTTGCCACTTGAAAATTTCAACGTATGCCACTTGAATCACATTTTCTGTGCAGTGTTGCCTGAGCATTTTCTGGTCTTGTAACCTCTCCGAAAGGAGACTCTTCGCAGTGTATTTTCATAGGGGTCTGGGACGGCTTTAGAAATTCCTTGATTTTATTCCCAAGATGGCTTATCAGTTCAATTCAAAACTGATGACCAAGGAAACGTCCTTCCACGGCAGTCCTGGGATCCTAATTTTCATTTTTAAGTGAAGGGATCCAGAGATGAACCAGGAATTGGGTTCAGGATTATATGGAACTGAATTTATGAGTATATCAAAGCTCTTTACGATGACTAGCGTAGGGGCTAAGAATAGATTTGAATGTTGAGATAGTTTGTTTATACTGTACTTAACTCTGAACTCATTATGCCAGTAGATCTTTTATTAAACATTTTGTGATTCAGAGGGACTCAGCGTAGTTCTGTAACTCCATTTGGTACAGCCACTGGGATATAGACCTAAACATAATATAAAATTTACAATGTAAATATAACGTATGTGAAGTCATTATATGGTATTCCTATGTAAGATATAATATAAATACTTTGTTTTTGTTCTCCATGATCCTTTTCCTTTCAACTCTTTTCCAAGCCCGTAATGTTTCCTTTCTTCCAATACAATACTGCTTGGTTTCCCCGCCCTGATTTAACGCTGCTTTTCTGCCCAAGTGATATATTTCAGAACAGAAAAAAGGGGACAAGTGTATCTAGTCAGTAGATCATTTTACTTATGAGTTATTTATGCATAAGTTAATTTTGTTGCTCCCTGGAGGACGTAAATTAACTCAATGTTTGAAACACGTGCAGGCATAAGGTGAGCCAGCCCATGACCTGTGGGCAAGTCATCTGTTTCTATAAAGTTTCATCGGAACGCAGCCATACCCTGGCATTTACATTTTTGGCAATGGCTCCTTTACACCTGCTGTGTCGGAGTTAAATGATTGTCCCAGAGCACAGGGACTGGAAAGCCAAAAATATTTGTTATTTGACCGTACACAGTGAGTTTCCCCATCCATACTTTAGGGCATGGCATGATTCCTTGGAGGATGGGAGGGCCGTTCATGCAGAACATCTTGGATTCACAAATCGGTCACGAATATTAATACAAATTGTTATGTATGCACATATAATACATGCATATGTGCATATATGCATATGACATGTGCCTTCATGCATTATGTATGTACACATATATACATAAGATATATGTATGTACATATATGTATATAATAGTATATATTTTCATATTGTGAATTCTGTTCCTGCCTCCTCTACGCCCGTTGAGACACAGAGCAGGGGTTTGTAACCTGCAACGTGGGATGCATGCATGAGTGGGGGCTGAGGGCACTTGGGAATGTCACCTGTGAAATCTCTGCGCACCAGGGAGAGATCTGACGACCACATCCGCGGACACAGACCGCTTAGCTTGCGTCGTCTTTAGCTGTCGTAGCCGTAATTCTCATTGCTGTGTCTGTTGGGGCTCAGGTTCACAGTTAAGCCCGTTGACCGTGGGGAGCCATCTTGACTGGTGTGGCCATGCCGCCGTCCATCTCTTTTGCAATCTAGAAGAAAAGAACAGTTGATTAATTATTGTGATTTATTTATTCTGTTTCACAACTTTTAAACAGAGTACATTTTATGAAGTTAAAGCCAGGGAGTTCACTGATTCCACGTTTGGTGCGTTTGAGAATTCGAGAGCAAGATAATTCTGACTCAGCATGCCTCCTTGAAGTGGGTAATTAATATCCATAGGGAAATGGGGTTGTTTTGTTTCTCTCTGGTAGGTTGTCGGATGTCATACTTGGTGTGCTGTCCTTGTAAATATTAACAAAATACATTTCACTTGTACGTGATGGAGGATCTTTTGCTTAAGAATCTTACTTTATCGGCCCTACTTCTTTCCCATTCTATAACGATCGCTGAAACAAGAGTTTCCGTGGTGTCCCTCAGTATGAGTTTATTAAACCATGACGTGGGGTTGAGGGGGGAAGACAACACTTAGGACTTTGGTGAGTTAGAATGTAACTTAATCCACACGAACATGGTCAATACACTGGACTGGAACATCGTTCCTCATCCCCTTACACGAACCTTCGCAGTGTCCTTCATATGCAGTTGGGAATTGAAGGAGAAAATTTTCACTCTTCCCTGTACTGCGCCCAGTGCATGCAATGTTGGAGAGTCTCAGGAAGTGGTGGGTGAATGCAGGTCAACGAGCTCAAGCCCGTGGTTTTGAAGTGGGGCGAGGTCTAGTCCTGGCTAAGCAGACCTCGTGGACCAGTGCCATTGGACGAGCCCTCTTACCTGCTCCTGTCCCTTCAGCCGAGAAGGGAAGGCAGTGAGCCCGCAGGATGCCGATTTCCTCTGACTCTGGGAAGACATCCTTTGGTGCCTGAAGCTGCCCTACAAATTGGTCTGGAGCTGACCGGCCTTCGAGAGGATGCAACCTTTTTCTACTATGCAGAAAATCCCTCCGCAGGTCTTTCTTACCATGACTACATTATTACAGAAAATAAGTTTTAGTAAGGGGGACTGACCACCAATGAAGATATGTGGGCTGGGGAGGGCTTCGCACACTGTAAAGCAGGTCTCGGACAGCAGCTGGGTGTCCTACAATTTAATGTGATGCCCACACTGTCTATCTGGAGACCATGTCAGATCCCACAGGGTAAGCGCTCAGTCCCGCAACACTACCCACCTTATACTTCGGACGGCAGTTGCAAGTTCACGCTGTTATTTGCACTTTTGACCCACGAGCTGTGTAGATCAGAGGTTCCAACAGTCCCCTCCTTGGGTTCCATTAATCTGCTAAATCAGCTGGTTCACAGAACTCAAAGAGAAACATGCTATGCACTACAGTAAGGGTTTATACTAAACACTGTCCACTAGAGTATAACTCAGCAACAGCCCCGAGCAAGGTATGGACAAAGGGCATGGAGTATCCATGGTCTCTCCACGTCTGCCTCTCTCTGCAAGCCTCCCCATGTTCACCAACCCGCAAGCCCTCTGAACCCCATCCTTTTGGGTTTTTATGGAGGTTTCTTCATTACACAGACACAATTGATTAAATCACTGGGCGCTGGAGACTGATCCAACTTCCAGCCCTTCTCCCCTCCCCAGGGGTCAGAGGTAGGTAGGTCAGAGGTAGGGCAGAAAGTTCCAACCCTCTCATCAATCACACAGATGTCTCTACTAGCAACCAGCACCCATGCCTAGATGCTTTCCAAAAATCACCTCATAACCTAACCAAAAGCACCTTCCTTGCTCTCATCGCTTAGTAAATTCCAAGGGTTTTAGGAGCTCTGTCCTAGAAAGATGAAGATCGAATCAATTTTTCTTATTATAAATCCCAGTATCGCATTCAGGAAACCAAGCATTTTATTTTTACCCAGAGATGAATAAATATTATTTTCTTCCTTGAATTTGGTGAACCTGGAGTAAGAAGAAAATAAATACAGTGTCTTACGGCGTTTGTCTATAGGTAACAGGCACTTGGACACAGTACAGTGGAGACTCTAGAAACTTGTTCCTCTCCCCAGTATTTGTTCTAGTCTCATATATATGCACAGAAGGATATAAATTATTTAGCATTGACCTATCTGTAATTAAGTCTTCTAAATGGACTAGTATTTTAGCTGCTATATTTTCTTCTCAATTACTTAGAAAATTCGAGCCTTCCTTGGGGAACGCTTGGTCTTTCAGTTGTGCTTTTAATGCTAATTGATTGGCTTGTTCAAATTATGCTGTTCGGGGAAGAAGGTTAACAAATAAAATCTGGCAAGGTGATAAGCAAAGGGCATGGGATGAATGAAGAGCACTCTGGATCCAAGATGTGCGTCCTCATGAATTTCTTACCTTTCCAAAGTTACCGGTTCATGACAAAGGGGACGTTTACAATGGGAAGTGGGCTTCCCGCAGAGTTAGTGTTTCAGGATAGGTGTTCCTTTGGTCTGTCACTGTTAGGATTTGTGTCTAAAAGCCTTTTATAATCATGACTTTGTTAGAAGTATCAGCTAGTCTAATTCTTTTTAAAGAAGCCATTTTCAACGGTGACGCCATCTTGTTTTTGTGTCGCTGAAGATCAATGCATTGATCTTCTATTTTAAGGAGTCATTGGAGCAATTCTGTTTTTGTATAGAAGTGGCTGAAGGGCTTTCAGAAGAACTTACAAAATGATTTGACTGTTCAGGGCTGAGAAAGCAAACACCAGCTCTTAATGGCGTACACGTCCTCACCCATGCTGTGAGCCAGATGCAGGTTAAGGATCTTTCATCTACGGTTCTTACGTGCCCTGTATTTGGAAATGCAATGCAATCTTGCACGTCTGAAAGGCACCATCTTGCTGCTCTGTACCTGTGCCCTCTCTGTATTTCTTTTTTTTTTTTTTTTTTTTTTTTTAAAG
>NC_048238.1:3814292-3826935 GCF_002007445.2 Ailuropoda melanoleuca | reverse complement strand
GGGCTCGATCCTAGGAACCCAAGATCATGACCTGAGCTGAAGGCAGATAGATGCTTCACCCACTGAGCCACTCAGGCATCCCCAATTTTTTTTTTTAATCAATACAGTCTTGTAAATGTGTTTTCTCTTCCTTGTGATTTTCTGAAGAACGTTTTCTTTTCTCTAGCTTACTTTGTTACATGAATACAGGACATAATACATAGAACATACAAAATGTGTGTTAATTGACTTTATGTTATTAGTAAAGCTTGCAGTCAACAGATGGCTGTAAGTAGGTACGTTTTGGGGGAGTCAGAAGTTAGATGTGCATTTCCAACTTCACAGGGGTCAGTGCCCTCTGGCTCCAGGATCTGGGATTCTAGGGATTTGGAAGTGCATGACTTTGCTGGGGGGTGCATTGTTCAGCCTACCACACATAGTCAGCCATGATCTTGGGAGTGCCTGTAGATGTATCTCAGCTGTCCTCGTCAGTGACCTCCAGGACATCCGTCCCCTTCCTTGGCATGCTCTTCTCATGCCTGACAAATTCTTGTTTCTCCTCTTCCTTCCTGAGGCTACTTTTCAGTCTCTCCTTAAGAGCCCTCCTCCCTTCTCTTGCTACCCATGCCCCTTCCTTCTTTGTTCTGTCTCCTTCTGGAATCCTGCCCTCTGTACTTGAGGGAAGGTGTGTCTGGAAGACCCTCCCCTTGTGTGAACAACAACTAGGGGCTGCTGGAATGGCCTCTGGTGACTTGGCCCCAGGCCCCCTATTGTACCCCATTTCTTACATCCCTCCACATGCTCTGTCCTGGGCAGCCCGAACCATTCAGAACCTTCCAGAATCAGCAGTGTTGAGTCAGACCGTCATGTGTTGTCAAGTGCTGCTTTCTTCCCCTCCCTTAGCTGACCTTTCTTCCTGGATCGAGTTCCTGAAAAAATCCCATTTCGTCTTATGTCACGATGTCACCCAAATGTCATTTCCCAGGGAAGCCTCTCTCCTCTGTGACAATCACTTCTTGAAGAAGGTATCTCCATTATCTGTATTCTCCTGCCCATTTACTTAAATGTCTGACTTTCTGACAAGCCTGAAAAATCCCTCAAGTATAGGGAATATTTCGTATTATGGGAACCACCACCTCGTCTGACACAGTGCCCGCACACAGTCCAAAGTGATTTATTGAATTTATTGAGCTAATGTTTAATTATTGAATTTATTGAATTAATAACACAAGAGCGATGACGTCGATCCTTGGCGATAGTCACGACTTTGTCCGTCTATTATAAATGTAGTCATATTCACTCCCTAGCATGTGAGTCTCTGTGTGAGGTATATTGTAATGGATTACTGAAGAAGTCATTAAACTTGAGGGTTCTTTGTTATCGTCTGCTAGAATTTATTAACATGCACGCACAGTCGTCAAAGAGGGCCAAGCTTCCAAATAACCATAGCCCCATCCTAATGTTCCAGAGAGCCGTGGATGTACCAAGGAAGATGAGAATGAAGTTCTCCCCGAAGCAGAGAGACGTGTCATCGCTGTTGCTTAGAGCGAGACAGGCAAAATATTGGTGCCTCTTAACGCAATAGTGTTTTCCCCAGGAATTCTTTACCTTCACTTGATTTAAAGAAAAATGTAGGTCAGCATAGTGGAAATGAACCGATAACCTTGTGCCGTTGCCTATGACTCTGCTCCAGGGGAGATCGTAAAGAATAATGCTTTCAAAATAACATCAAGAAATCAAAGTGAAGATTGCAAAAACAAAAACAAACAATAAACCAAAAACAAAAAAATGCTGTCAGCAATTCAGACCTTGTGAAGGTCATGTCGAGAACTGCTTACCTGGAGTTATAGCAGCTCTGATCTCTCTTCTGTGTTTTTGTTTTGTTTTGTTTTTTTGTGGGTTTTTTTGTGCGTTTTGTTTTTTAGGAAAATCATAGTCAAAGATTTTTTTTTTAAGATTTTATTCATTTGTCAGCACAAGCAGAGGGAAGATTTTTTTTTTCTTAGTTTCTGCTGCTCCTCTCTACGTTTATAAACATGATAATATGCATTCATTACCTACAAAAAATGGACATATCGAGTGCTCCATCAGAAGCCTTTCATTAAGGTTTAGTGCAGTGCTCACTCACATGCATATGTACTTAGCGCTTTTGTTCTTTGTGGGTTTCTTGTGTTAAAGTCTTTTCAAGTTGAACCCGGTTCCTAAAGCTACACATCCACTTTTCAAACACAAAATGAGGTGAATTTACTAAAACCTCGCAGGGATCTTAGTGACAGGACATTAATCTGTTTTAATCATGTTTCATGAGCTCTGAAAAGGCGGTCACTTGTCTTCAGCATGGTAACTAGTAGATGACAGGGAGTCATAGGAAGATGTCCTTAGGAAGACAGAAAGGGACCCCACATCACAGCCTTCTAAGCTGAGAAGAAGCCATCTCCTTCTCCATCTTGTTTTTGCACTTGACTTCAACCGGAACTGAGATGGTGTCCTTGTGATTTGCACTTGCTGTTTGGTCCTGGGAGAGAAGCACCTGCTCTCTCCACCCACTTGACCTGAGAGGTTGGGTTTCAGGTGGCAAGTAGTCAGTACGGAGAGAGCTGAGATCAGTGAGAGCCATCTGAGCAGATGAGGACAGTGTGAACCCAACACTGAACAGATGAGGTTGGTGTGAACCCAACATTGAGCCGATGAGGAGGGTGTGCACCCAACATTGACCACATGAGGGGGTGTGAACCGAGCACTGAGCAGATGAGGTTGGTGTGAACCCAACACCGAACAGATGAGGTTAGTATGAACCCAGCATTGAGCAGATGAGGTTGGTGTGAACCCAACACTGAATAGATGAGGACAGTGTGAACCCTACATTGAGCAGATGAGGTTGGTATGAACCCAACATTGAGCAGATGGGGAGGGTATGAATCCAACACTGAACAGATGTGTTTGGTGAGCAGATGAGGAGGGTGTGAACCGAGTACTGAGCAGATGAGGTTGGTATGAACCCAACACTGAACAGATGAGGTTGGTGTGAACCCAACATTGAGCAGATGAGGTTGGTATGAACCCAACATTAAGCAAATGAGGAGGGTGTGAACTCAACACTGAACAGATATGGTTGGTTGAACCCAACATTGAGCAGATGAGGAGTGTGTGAACCCAACACTGAGCCGATGAGGTTGGTGTGAACCCAACAGTGAGCTGATGAGGGCATCAGAACCAGTGAGCTCCCATCTAGTGGCCAGACCATGGTACCCTACATGCACACCGGGAAATTCCAATATCTGGTTTCTGTCTCTTAGCAAAATCACAATAGTAGCAGGACTCTAAAGTTTAGCCTATTGTATTTTTTAATGACTTCTTTAAAGCCCTTGACACTCCCTGGAGGTGGTTTACATTTAGGATTGCATGATCTTGCTGCTGGGCTGACATTACCAGAAGCCTTACCTCCTTCTGTTGAGTTTATTAGTGTTTTATGGATTTTGTCAACAAAATATGCCTGATTTTCCTTACCATGCCATTCTCCGCCATTTGGTGTTTATTTTAGGTCTTATGGTATACGAGCTTTCTGGGCTCAGACCTTCAAAAAGCTTGACTTGATGTTGTCTCTTTGCCAGTACCGTGGAATTTAGCTTTCCTCAGTTTTACCTGAGTTGTGTAAACTGTGTCAGCACACTCACACGAGTGACAAGATCAATATATGCTTAGCATTTCTATATTTTACTCATTTTTAGGGTAAGTCAATGAGGGAGATGTGTTTTTCATGCTCATGTGCATATGATCTTGAATGATGGGCACACTGGTGATGATAGTGACTGTCAACACATTGCAATAGCTGATTTTAAGTAAAATGAAACAGTCAGGGCCTACTAGAATAATTATGGATGCATTTGTTTGCTGTCATTTCAACCTTCCTTTCACATGCATGGTCCTATTTGATTGTGGAACAGTTTAGGCAGAAATACCTCATGCGTTTTCCATAGAAGAAACTGAGAAACTGAGCTCTAAGGAAGTGAACTGGTTGCTGGAAAAATCACTGTGGGCTTTTGTTCAGTGATTGTCTTGTGCATCAGACACACAAGGATCACAGGAGACGGTGCCTTCCTAGGAGTATAGAGTGACAAAATCAAGAGATGAGTGCAGACGTGGACCCACTTCTCTTCACAGCGAAGCACATTGTGTGACTGGCTCAGGTATCGGAAGTTGGTGGGTGAACATGATGACGTCTGATTGTGCTACAGCATGTCATCTAGCCTGCCTTTTTTTTTTTTTTAAAGATTTTATTTATTTATTTATTTGACAGAGATAGAGACAGCCAGCGAGAGAGGGAACACAAGCAGGAGGAGTGGGAGAGGAAGAAGCAGGCTCATAGCAGAGGAGCCTGATGTGGGGCTCGATCCCAGAACGCCGGGATCACGCCCTGAGCCGAAGGCAGTCGCCTCAACCGCTGTGCCACCCAGGCGCCCCTAGCCTGCCTTTTATCTCAGGTGGTCATGGAAGCCATAGTAATGTTCAGGAACACAGAGGGAGAGCACTAAGACCTGGCCGGGTTCATGGTGCCATCTGAAATCTGTCAGCCGCCATCGTTGTCCCCCTTTTTAAATGTGAGGCGTGTCAACTTTGTAGATGCCTTCTGCTGTTCTTCAAAACTGTCCACAGGTCCTTCTACCTCTGAGCAGTTTTTCGTGTTCAAAGGACATGGTTCTGTGTAATCTGTTAATTGGCAACTGGCTAGAATTATTAGTAAATCTAGACCATCCTATACGGGAAATAAACACGTACCAAGATATCTTATGATGCTGGTGGAATCAAAACAGTGATAGATGGACTAGTATGTTATTTAAGTGCACAACGTAAGGGGAATTGTGTGCCCCCAAATACCGTTATTCCTTTTTTCACTGTACCATCTTAGCATTTTACCTACTGAACCCAGCGCTCTCTCTTTGGGCTATCACCCATAACATAGGCTGACAACCAGAGAGCTTTTCATCTGTGCTAGGACCTGTTCCAAGTGCTTTGTGTATACTATGTCAATCATGTCGACTGCTGTATCTAGTACTTACCATTCATATCGGTTTCCTATAGCTGCTGCAACAAATTATGATAAACTCTGTGGCTTAAGACAACACTCATTTATGATGTTACACTCCTGGAGTTCAGAAGTCCAAAATGAGTCTCACGGAGCTAGAATCAACATGGCAGCGGGGGCTGCATTTCTTCCCAGGCTCTAGGGTGAGAATCTGTTTCTTTGCCAGAGCTCTCAGAGGCTGCCCTGTTCCTTGGTTTATTGCCCCCTTCCTCTATATCCAGAGCCACTGGCTTCGGTCCTTCTCATGATCTCTCTGGTTCACTTTCTTCTGTGTCCCTTGTTCTCTTATAACAACCTTTGTCCTTCCATTGGGCCCCCCTGGGGGATCCAGGATCATCTCCCCATCTCCAGGTCAGCCGATTAGCACCCATAATTCTATCTGCAGCCTTTATTCCTATTTTCCATGTAATGTAACATATTCGGAGGTTCTGGGGATTAATATGGGGACATCTTTGGGGGGCCATCATTCCACCTACCCCAGAATTATGATCTTTATGTTAGAGTTGAGGAAACTCAACACTGAAGGTTGAATGACGTCACCAAGGTCATAGGGTGGCTATGCGGTAAAGGCATGGGAAAGTATGACCACAGTGTGAAGCTAGGAGGCCACTGTCAGGGTTTGCTCTGGCCTCGGGGTAGGGGACGTACTTACCTCAGATCCTTGTGAATCCAAAATCAGTCCATAGCTGCCTTTTGACCTTCAGTATGAAGGAACAGGTACAAGGCAATGGGTTAGAAATAAGGCGGGGGGGAGGAGCAGAGTGAAATTAACATGGACAGTGAAACAATATTGAACCAGGATATTAAGCCGATCTGAACAGTGTTGGAGTCCTAGATTTTTGTGTGTGTGGAAACAACAGGAACCAGCTTCCTCAAAATCTGAATTTCGTGGGTGCTCTTTTTTCCCAAGATGACTTAGAAATTTTGCATGAATTGTCAGAAGAAAAAGGCGCCTGATAATTACCCAGACCGAGGATGTGGAAGGAATGGTGTGCCCCTCCTCTCTCCTTTGCAAGCACTTTGATAGGGCTTCAGACATGCGTTAATTGCTTTCATAAACTTGTAAATAACATTTCTACAACATGAATGGAAACTTTCTTGGTAATCCTTTTTGTTTTGCAGATTGTGACTTTTATTTTAAATATTCCATTTTGCTGATGTATTTTAAGAACTCAATTAAATTATGGAGGGATTGATTTGAAGTCAGCAACCTCTTTATATTAACACTGTCAACTATCCTTTAACGTGAGAGTGCTAAGAGGCACCAGAAAATTTAAGGCTCAATTAACACTGAGGGGTTACATTATTTAATCGTTTTTTTCGGCTCTGCGTAGAATGCCATCCCACTGGGAAGACTTTATATCCTAGTGGTTAAGAGCACGGGATTTCTCTCATCTATGGAACATATGAACTAGGAAGATCGGTAGGGGAAGAAAGGAATAAAGAAAGGGGGGGTAATCAGAAGGGGGAATGAAGCATGAGAGACTATGGACTCTGAGAAACAAACTGAGGGCTTCAGAGGGGAAGGGGGTGGGGGCTTGGGATAGACTGGTGATGGGTAGTAAGGAGGGCACGTATTGCATGGTGCACTGCAACTAATGAAATCATTGAACTTTACATCAGGAACCAGGGATGTACTGTATGGTGACTAACATAATATAATTAAAAAAACATTACAATAAAAAAAAGAAAAAGAGCACAGGATTTAGAAGAACAAAAATGGTGTGAATACTGGCACCACCTCCATCTCCTTGGACAGGTGTCAACTTTATATATATATATATATTTTAAAAGATTTTTTATTTATTTATTCCACAGAGATAGAGACAGCCAGTGAGAGAGGGAACACAGGCAGGGGGAGTGGGAGAGGAAGAAGCAGGCTCACAGCGGAGGAGCCTGACGTGGGGCTCGATCCCGTAACGCCGGGATCACGCCCTGAGCCGAAGGCAGATGCCTAACTGCTGTGCCACCCAGGCGCCCCTATATATATATTTTTTATTACCGAGGAAGAACCTACATTGACATGTCATTATTCCCCAAACTTTGTAGCTTACATTAGGGTTCCCTCTTGCTGGTGTACATTCTATGGGTTTGCACAAATGTGGAATGACCTATACCCAGCAGGACGCATCATACAGAGCATGTTCCTTGCCCTAAATTTTCTCTGTGCTCTGCCTATTCACCCCACCCTCATCCCAACCCCTGGCAACCGCTGATCCTTTTAATGTCTCTGTGGTTTTACGTTTTCCAGAATGTCCTAGAGTTGGAATCATAGACCATGTAGCCTTCTCACATTGGCTTCCTTCACTTAGTAACGTGCATTTGAGATTCCGCCACATCTTTTCATACATGGCTTGATTGCTTACATCCTTTTAGCACCGAGTACTATGCCATTGTCTGGATGGACCCCAGTTTATCCATTCACCTAGGGAGGGCCATCTTGGTTGTTTCCAAGTTTGGGCCATTGTGAATAAAGCCGCTCTAAACATCCACGTGTAGGTTTTTGTGTGGGTGTAAGTATTCAACTCTTTCGGGTAAACACCAAGGAGCATGATTGCTGGAATGTGCATTATTTGTCACGTTCTGTAAAAGGGAAGAAGCTAGTTCTTGTCTTGACTTCTGAAACGGTTATGTGCATTAGGAATGAGAATGCACTCAGCAAAATCATTCTTCCAGAGACAGTGGCAGCGTGTTTGCCAAAGGGATTAATCAGAGCTATTTTTAGGGTAGCATTTCTTGCATGGAAAACAAGCAAGTAAGAGGAGGCGTATGGAAGTGCCCATTTCTCAGCAGACCAGCCTGCTGACATCCGTTCTTTGGGTGAGGTTGGTGTCGTAGGCAACGCGAGCTGACTGACATCCACATCCATGATCATATGTGTCTTAGTAACAGATCTCTACCATGGCGAGCTTCAAGGAGGAGACCGACATAATAAATCACTGATGTTACAGAAAATTGTATCTGCTCCCTTGTCATCTGCTTTCCTTCCCCTACGTGTAAATGTTTTCCACATCTCTGCAACCTTTCCCTGTGTTAAGCTTCTCTTCTGTGGAAAATGTATGGGATTTAATTTTCTGTAGATGCAATCCTAAAATCGGAAAGTTAATCCCATAGTACTGTTTAGATGAGCCATGGAGTTTTCATTTGCAAATTCAAGAATATGGAAATTGTCATAGATGGCTGACATATTTCGGATAAAAGACTAAAGGGCCAGGGAATGTCTGTAATTCTGAATGAATGCGCTGTCTGGCGTTTTTGCAAAACAGCTGTATCGCATTCTTCTGCTTTGATAGGCAGCGCTTTTTAATAGTTTCTTTTCTATACTCTTCAAAATCATCTTTGTGCTTCTGACCCTGAGGGAATGAAGGGGGGTCAGCAGCATAACTGGATGGGTAGATAGGCTATTTTCCCACCCCGCGTTAACGTCGATGTTGACAGGGTGATTGCGGTGTGGGGAAGATGCCAGTGACTACGGTGCCCATGTCTACTGTTTTCTCGCATTGGATTTTGGGAACCGCTTAGTCCCACGTAGCATATTAGCATGTTCCTTGACTTTAGAGCTTTGTCGGGAGACCCGCAAACAGTCCTTTCCACTAGATGTTCTGTTGTCTAAATGTATACATGACGTTCTCACTCAGGTTTAGAAGGGAGACCCCAGCCTGAGTGGAAACACTAGCGGCCATTAGGAGCCCTTTTGACAACATATGATGGACAGGACACAGTCTTGAGCTGATTGGATGATGTTGATGGAAGAAAGTGAGAATATTAATCGAGGGAAGTTTAGAGCTCAATGTTGGCAAAAATATTTTGTTGTGCATTCCGTATACTCACCCTCACTCTGGGGACCATCTTATTCTTTCTTAGTTATTTAAAAATTGCTTTAATCTAGCCGTATTAGATGCCATCAGTGCCAGATAAAAACGAAAAACAAAAAGAGATCCTTGATGACATGCTATGTAAGAAGAATGAAATAATACACAAAATATATTGAATCAAGCTAGGTCTTAAATGACTTGGGAAAGAATTTACTTTGGTGTAATGAAATTGCATCTCATAGAGCGCATTCGCCATGCTTCCGCGTGGTACAATGGCAGGTGATCTTAGGCTACCCCACCATTTCTCTTGCTAGTTTACTTTTTAGTGCAGATTCTTGTATTATGTACGGAGCTATTTTTGTCAGAGCGAGAAGAATAAATCATTTCCACGGTGGTGGAGAATTCCACGTTTCTCTTCATCCAGGTTGGATTGAACACATGCATCGATCTTGCCCCCTCTTCCAAAACCCCGTGCTCAGTTGAAGTTCTGTGAGACCATGCATTTCCATCCTGCATGGCAAAGTAGTGTCCTTCGCCCCACTCCTCAGGAAACAGAAGACAGTTATTCAAGGGGAATTCAACCCAGATAAGATGCACCGGGCACTTGAAGATTCCTGGAATGAGCGCTGAGCGCTTAGACCAAAAAAGTAGGGAATTAGATAGGGTTTGCTTGCCAGTGGCCAGTCAGCCTTTTCTCTTGCCCTCTCCCCCCAGGGCGAGAGCCACTGGACTTGCACAAACCGATATTGGAGGATTCTTTTCTATGGGGAAGCTGAACAGTAGTTCTTTCTGAAAAGAAACTGATAAATGGCATTTGAAGACCATGTGAGTAAATTGCTTTTTCATTGTGCAAAGGTCCCCCTGCTGAAAACCCCCACAGAGAGCTTATTCTCAAATGAAAAAAGAGAGTCTTAATCCTACATATTCTAGTGAAACCTTGAGTAAGAGAGTCTAAAGATAGCCAATCAAAAAGGGTTATCTGAATGAAGCACACAGAGCATCAAATAGAAAACACACCAAAAAAAAAAATAAAATCTCTAATCTCTAGCTTGTGGGGGATAAGCCAAAATATTGATACTTAAAACACAGACATGAGGATACTATGAAAAAGTAACATAATAGGCACACTTTTAAAACTTGTATTGGAAAATAAATATGAGGATATTTCCTCTCGGTAAAAGCTAATGAGAGAGTGATAGAAAAAAGAAATGAAAGAAAATTAAAACTCAGTCTGGGAATTTCTCATACACACAGTGGTTCCGGAAAAGGTAGAAACGACTTCTAAATAATTTAATTTTCCCTTAGCATCAAAAGACCTGAGCATCCAGATTTTGTGGTGCTCTGGGTGCCCAACACGTGAATGGAATGAACCTTACTCCCAAGCACACTGTGCTGGGATTTCGGGACAGTAGCTATGTCGAGGAGATGCTGGGAGGTTGGGACCCTCAGAGCAGTTGGAAGAGCATATAAAAAAAGACAACAACCCATAAATAATCAAGAGTTTGTCATAGGACCCTTCCAAGTTTTTACCGAAGGTTCAGAGTCAGAGAAACACTTTCACAGTTGTAAGAAAAGCAAATTGACGATATAGAGCTCTATCCTGAACCAACTGTCAGTGCACAGGCAGAGTAAAGAAGTTTTTACTCAACGCAGGGTCTCGAAAGATTTACCTTCCATGCACTCTTTCTCAGAAAGCTGTGTGATTATGCCTTCCTTCAAATAGCAGAGTAAATAAAATGGAAAGACTTGGTTTCCAAGAAACCAAAATGGACCCAGTGGAAGATGGTGGAAGGAATTGGGTCCCAGAAGAGTGCTAGGAGCACATTGGGACAGAAAGGATCCTAGAGAGGCAGACCTGGAGGAAAAAAAAAAAAAATAAGGAAATAGGCATTTGACCCTGTGCAAATAGTGCCTGAGATGGGCTATAGTTTTGTGGGAGCATTTAGAAAAATTGAGCAGTAGATAACAGAGAAAGCATGAAAATGAAAACCTGAGGCTGTTACTAACTCTGGATAGAATAGGTTATTCAGGAAAGGAGATTTTATAGAGTACAAAGCTCGGTTCATGAGTGACCATGAATCACCTGGTTATGATAATGTTGATACTGAAGAGTGATGCACCCCCAAATAGTGCTGTCACTCTACTGGGATGTGAGGGGGGAGGATGCAAGCACGGTGTAGTTGCCCATAGAAAAATTTTAGATGGCATCCAGGAATAATATATCAATATATACTATATCTCCCGAGGCAGGCGTGGTCATGGCATGGCAGTGCGGCTGGTGTGTGTTGGGGTAGGGATTTGCTGGTTGGTGTTACTGTTGCTGAACCAAATTCTGGAGAATTTCAAAGATATCTGATACCTGTGCCTTGTTCTCTGAGAGATTCTGGCTGACTAGGTCGCAGGTGCCACCTGCACAGTGAGATTGCTCAGAGTTCCCCAAGGACTCTAGCACGTGGTCTAATTTGAGAACCATGGGTCTAGAGTAGCCCAACTCATTGCTTTGACTTAAAATCCCATCCCCTGTTCCCTTCATCTAGACACAGTGCTTTCCGTTAAAAAAATACATCAAGGATGCAGAATGAGCAAATTTCATCACTCGGTTGTTTTTTTGTCCCCTCTATTATGTTCTTTAGAAAAAGGCTGTAATCACTTAAAAATGACCTAATGTTTTCTCTCAAAAGCTTTCTATTTTCTGGTGGTTTTACTTTTTTTTTTTTTTCCCCCTTAACTGAAGTCACAGAATGTTCTTTCCCTATCCTACGGGAAGCCCATTGTACATGGTCCATGGCGTGGTTCCAGTGTAATTGTTCCACTTTCTCCTGTTTCTGTGACCGCACATGAGGTTGAATTAAATATAACTTTCTCCGTTCGCATTCCCCTGGCACTCATCCCAAGTGGTCCTACGCAGGAGCTCCGGGCACGCCACCGGTCTTCCGTGAGGTCCTTTCGGTCAAGGGCCAGGGACATCATTACCGGTGCCAGAAATTTGTTCAGTGGTCAAGGATGCTTGTATTGAAGCAAACTTTTCTTTCATTATAACCTGCTTTTTCCCAAGCCGCTGCAGTGGGAAGGACTGAGTTCCTACGCACGGGCACAGCGATTATCAATAGAACGCTCTCCCTATCTTCTGCAGCGAGCCTCGTCTACCTTTCTCCGGTGGACCTTCCACCCGATCGATAGCAGCCGGGTTGTAGGTCTGCTCGTTCTCCAACGAGAAGCCGCTGGCTTCCACAAGCATTTATTTTTGAGTCCCTTTTATCCTGGGAGAAGCTAACTCATTAAAGCCATGCAGTGCTGACATTAGAGCTGGTACATGCCAGGAGCTTCATCTTGAGTCTCTTTCTCCAATTATTGATTTTGGTAGAACTGACTCACTTGTTTCCCCCCCCCCCCCCCCCCCCCCCTCCGCTGCAGATGCCGTGCTCTCTCCTGCTTTGAGGTCCTTTTCTGTGATCCGATAAGCCAGGGTGTTTCTGATGGAGAGCCATGTCTCTACCCTGCCTCTTCCAATTCTCCTCTGCTTTTTATGAGTTTTGGCTTCCTAATCGTGCTCTTTTAGAATATCCTTACAGCTGATGAATTTTTTAATACTCGTCCGTGTATTTCTATAAGCTTTCAATCTGTGAGATAAAATTTAACACCAAAAAGGTCCTGATTGGGGCTGGGGCTTGTGATTTGAATCTAGTCGGTAAAAATCTTAGGGAAGCAACTACTGTCTCACACACACACACCAATGTGTACACACGGACACACACACACACACACA